>NW_025960269.1:0-35095 GCF_023159225.1 Perognathus longimembris pacificus
GTCCCGTGGGCAAGCATCCTGGCCTTCCTCGCCACCAACTTCCATCAGCGGCTGAGTTCCTGAGGCTTGTCCCCTGCACTCATATTTGCTTCACCACAAACTCCTGAGATTGTCTCTTCATGCCCTCCTTGCCCCTGCCCTGCTGCTGCTTCCACCTCCTAGCATTAGCCTTCCTGCCTCCAGACTCCTATCAACTCACGCGTGCCACCGGGCCTCTGCCTCTTCGCCCCTGCCTCTGCTTCCCATTTTCCTCCTCCTCCATCTGAGCTTCACAGGCTACACAGCTCCCGACGCATCTCGTCCCTTCCTCTGAGGAATTCAGAACCCCTCCCTCTCCTGGCCCTTGCTATCTTCTCCAATTCGCCCTCTGCTCTCAGCCTCTGTACTCCTGGCCTCTCCCAGTCCTCTCGTGCACAACAGTCCGCATTCCTCTAAGCTGTAGTCTCCCTGTTCTGTCCCCAAATCCTCTGCTTCTTTTCTCTGTGCAGGAGGTGTGTATATGAGGGAGGAGGGTTGGGGCCTTCCTTTTCTACCTTGTGGCTCCTTTTCCTGCGACTGACATCCTATTAGTCTGGAAAAAGCAACTGCTCACTTGACCGAGACCACTTGAAGCCCTTCACTGGCTTGCTAGGTTAGCAGCCTGGTGTGCTTCTGACGTTGCAGGACTGCGCATGCGCGGCCCGCCGTGTAGCAAAGCCTCCAGGAGGTGGCTGGATGATTTGGGTTTCTATGCCTCGCCCAGTGTGCTGAGGTGCACTTGCATTTGCATTCCAACAGGATCAGCTTTAGCGGAGGGGGAGTGACGCCTCTTAGCGGTAAGTCAGTTGTTGCTCACAGCCCATCAGGCCCTGCTTATGCCTCCTTGACTGCACATGCGCCCAGGGGTGCTGGGAAGCCTCTGGGCGGTGCCTGGAGGGTTAGGCGCTCTGTGACGTGATCAGTTCTAGGCGCCACCTGCTGACGTGTGCCAGTGTTCCAAGTGGAGTTGCCATCGCGAAAGGGACGCGAAGGCCCTTAGGGGTTGGCTCTGACTGCTCACCAGTTCTCACAGGCCAACAGGGAAATACAGGAGCTCCGGAGCCACAAATCGCACACCTGGAATCCCCGCTGGGACGGGCTGGGTCCACTGTGCACCTCCCCTCCCGCTCCATCCCACATCCTGGCTGAACCCGTGTTGGACAGCTCCCCCACCTCCTCTGCCCTTGCCAGTCCTGGAAGTGGCCGGTGTCTGAATCCGCCACCCTCTCTCCCCATCCACGTCATCTGTTCGATGACAGCACAATGGAGATTCAAGGTCAGCAGGTGAGGGGTTATTGGGTTCTCCTAACTGCACAGGTGACCGCTCCACTCTTGTTTGCCCTCTTGCCTGGCCTCTCTGGCCCACATCTCTGCCAGATCCTCTTCCTCCTACCGAGTAGCGGTGGGTCATAATGGCTATAGGCAGGAGCTGGCAATGCGGGGGCCGTTGGCTCACAGCCATAAGTTTAAGGCTCCTGCAGGGTGCTATGCTCAGACACCAGGGAAAGGGAATTCTGACGCTTCCTGCGTTGGCCAAGGCACCCTGGCTCCCAGCAATGCTATTCGTAGGCGTCATCATCACTGTCATGCGGATCGCCAACAGCAGTGGCTGCTTAGCATCCCCGGACTCATGTCTGGAGACCTTGGAGAAGCAGACAGCACTAAAGGCAGCCTTGCCAAATGAATGTTTCCTGGGAATTTCAAGCAAGCAAGTATACGTGCACACACTTTGAATTGCATCTGTTCAACTTCATATCGGACACACTCCTGCCACCGCACATGGACAGAAAATTTCTCACATGCAAGCCCACTCTCCATCTCTGTCTTTCTCTGTCACTCGCCGCAGCCTCCACATGCTCACTCAGAACACACTGTGACGGGACCTCCTGGATCCACATCCAGATGCCTATTTACACATATCCAGACTTATGTTTAGGAAGTACACCCATGTACGGTGTCAGGAACACCACGCACTCGGACAACCAAACACGGACACACTCACGCACTTGCGAGCACACCCAGTTTACCGTGCCTTGGAAGGTGCTAAGGGTTTTCAGGGCACTGGGTCCGACTTGATCGAATCAAGCCTGATATTGTTGTGGTGGGCGTGGCTAGGGAGCCCAGCCCTGCATGTTGGCCAGCCCATTGGCACTTGTGTCTTCCCCTGCTGTCCTTACCTGTTTCCCATCCCTGTACCGTGCAGCTTGAGCGACCTGAATTGCAAACAACTCTTGGCGGAATGCAATGAGGGAGACATGTGAATGCGGCAGGACCACGGGATTATCCCCAGGAAGTACCCCAACCAAAGAAGGCATTCTTTACCCCTCTGGTCTACACCCTGAAGCAAGGCACTGTGGGCAGCGAGGGGCAGAGGCCTGTGCCCCAGAATGCCCTGGCTCTATTTCCGTCTCGTTGGTACATGGGCTTGGGGCACGGCGCCCGTCCCGTGGCAAGCATCCTGGCCTTCCTCGCCACCAACTTCCATCAGCGGCTGAGTTCCTGAGGCTTGTCCCTGCACTCATATTTGCTTCACCACAAACTCCCTGAGATTGTCTCTTCATGCCCTCCTTGCCCCTGCCCTGCTGCTGCTTCCACTCCTAGCATTAGCCTTCCTGCCTCCAGACTCCCTATCAACTCACGCGTGCCACCGGGCCTCTGCCTCTTCGCCCCTGCCTCTGCTTCCCATTTTCCTCCTCCTCCATCTGAGCTTCACAGGCTACACAGCTCCCGACGCATCTCGTCCCTTCCTCTGAGGAATTCAGAACCCCCTCCCTCTTCCTGGCCCTTGCTATCTTCTCCAATTCGCCCTCTGCTCTCAGCCTCTGTACTCTGGCCTCTCCCAGTCCCTCTCGTGCACAACAGTCCGCATTCCTCTAAGCTGTAGTCTCCCTGTTCTGTCCCCAAATCCCTCTGCTTCTTTTCTCTGTGCAGGAGGTGTGTATATGAGGGAGGAGGGTTGGGGCCTTCCTTTTCTACCTTGTGGCTCCTTTTCCTGCGACTGACATCCTATTAGTCTGGAAAAAGCAACTGCTCACTTGACCGAGACCACTTGAAGCCCTTCATTGGCTTGCTAGGTAGCAGCCTGGTGTGCTTCTGAGGTTGCAGGACTGCGCATGCGCGGCCCGCCGTGTAGCAAAGCCTCCAGGAGGTGGCTGGATGATTTGGGTTTCTATGCCTCGCCCAGTGTGCTGAGGTGCACTTGCATTTGCATTCCAACAGGATCAGCTTTAGCGGGAGGGGGAGTGACGCCTCTTAGCGGTAGTCAGTTGTTGCTCACAGCCCATCAGGCCCTGCTTATGCCTCCTTGACTGCACATGCGCCCCAGGGGTGCTGGGAAGCCTCTGGGCGGTGCCTGGAGGGTTAGGCGCTCTGTGACGTGATCAGGTTCTAGGCGCCACCTGCTGACGTGTGCCAGTGTTCCAAGTGGAGTTGCCATAGCGAAAGGGACGCGAAGGCCCTTAGGGGTTGGCTCTGACTGCTCACCAGTTTCTCACAGGCCACAGGGAAATACAGGAGCTCCGGAGCCACAAATCGCACACCTGGAATCCCCGCTGGGACGGGCTGGGTCACTGTGCACCTCCGCTCCCGCTCCATCCCACATCCTGGCTGAACCCGTGTTGGACAGCTCCCCCACCTCCTCTGCCCTTGCCAGTCCTGGAAGTGGCCGGTGTCTGAATCCGCCACCTCTCTCCCCATCCACGTCATCTGTTCGATGACAGCACAATGGAGATTCAAGGTCAGCAGGTGAGGGGTTATTGGGTTCTCCTAACTGCACAGGTGACCGCTCCACTCTTGTTTGCCCTCTTGCCTGGCCTCTCTGGCCCACATCTCTGCCAGATCCTTCCTCCTACCGAGTAGCGGTGGGTCATAATGGCTATAGGCAGGAGCTGGCAATGCGGGGGCCGTTGGCTCACAGCCATAAGTTTAAGGCTCCTGCAGGGTGCTATGCTCAGACACCAGGGAAAGGGAATTCTGACGCTTCCCTGCGTTGGCCAAGGCACCCTGGCTCCCAGCAATGCTATTCGTAGGCGTCATCATCACTGTCATGCGGATCGCCAACAGCAGTGGCTGCTTAGCATCCCCGGACTCATGTCTGGAGACCTTGGAGAAGAGACAGCACTAAAGGCAGCCTTGCCAAATGAATGGTTTCCTGGGAATTTCAAGCAAGCAAGTATACGTGCACACACTTTGAATTGCATCTGTTCAACTTCATATCGGACACACTCCTGCCACCGCACATGGACAGAAAATTTCTCACATGCAAGCCCACTCTCCATCTCTGTCTTTCTCTGTCACTCGCCGCAGCCTCCACATGCTCACTCAGAACACACTGTGACGGGACCTCCTGGATCCCATCCAGATGCCTATTTACACATATCCAGACTTATGTTTAGGAAGTACACCCATGTACGGTGTCAGGAACACACACGCACTCGTACAACCAAACACGGACACACTCACGCACTTGCGAGCACACCCAGTTTACCGTGCCTTGGAAGGTGCTAAGGGTTTTCAGGGCACTGGGTCCGACTTGATCGAATCAAGCCTGATATTGTTGTGGTGGGCGTGGCTAGGGAGCCCAGCCCTGCATGTTGGCCAGCCCATTGGCACTTGTGTCTTCCCCTGCTGTCCTTACCTGTTTTCCCATTCCCTGTACCATGCAGCTTGAGCGACCCTGAATTGCAAACAACTCTTGCGGAATGCAATGAGGGGAGACATGTGAATGCGGCAGGACCACGGGATTATCCCCAGGAAGTACCCAACCAAAGAAGGCATTCTTTACCCCACTGGTCTACACCCTGATGCAAGGCACTGTGGGCAGCGAGGGGCAGAGGCCTGTGCCCAGAATGCCCTGGCTCTATTTCCGTCTCGTTGGTACATGGGCTTGGGGGCACGGCGCCGTCCGTGGAAGGCATCCTGGCCTTCCTCGCCACCAACTTCCATCAGCGGCTGAGTTCCTGAGGCTTGTCCCCTGCACTCATATTTGCTTCACCACAAACTCCCTGAGATTCTCTCATCATGCCCTCCTTGCCCCTGCCTTGCTGCTGCTTCCACTCCTAGCATTAGCCTTCCTGCCTCCAGACTCCTATCAACTCACGTGTGCCACGGGCCTCTGCCTCTTCGCCCCTGCCTCTGCTTCCCATTTTCCTCCTCCTCCATCTGAGCTTCTCAGGCTACACAGCTCCCGACGCATCTCGTCCCTTCCTCTGAGGAATTCAGAACCCCCTCCCTCTTCCTGGCCCTTGTTATCTTCTCCAATTCGCCCTCTGCTCTCAGCCTCTGTACTCCTGGCCTCTCCCAGTCCTCTCGTGCACAACAGTCCGCAATCCTCTAAGCTGTAGACTCCCTGTTCTGTCCCCAAATCCCTCTGCTTCTTTTCTCTGTGCAGGAGGTGTGTATATGAGGGAGGAGGGTTGGGGCCTTCCTTTTCTACCTTGTGGCTCCTTTTCCAGCGACTGACATCCTATTAGTCTGGAAAAAGCAACTGCTCACTTGACCGAGACCACTTGAAGCCCTTCACTGGCCTGCTAGTTAGCAGCCTGGTGTGCTTCTGAGGTTGCAGGACTGCGCATGCGCGGCCCGCCGTGTAGCAAAGCCTCCAGGAGGTGGCTGGATGATTTGGGTTTCTATGCTTGCCCAGTGTGCTGAGGTGCATTTGCATTTGCATTCCAACAGGATCAGCTTTAGCGGGAGGGGGAGTGACGCCTCTTAGCGGTAGTCAGTTGTTGCTCACAGCCCAACAGGCCCTGCTTATGCCTCCTTGACTGCACATGCGCCCCAGGGGTGCTGGGAAGCCTCTGGGCGGTGCCTGGAGGGTTAGGCGCTCTGTGACGTGATCAGGTTCTAGGCGCCACCTGCTGACGTGTGCCAGTGTTCCAAGTGGAGTTGCCATAGCGAAAGGGACGCGAAGGCCCTTAGGGGTTGGCTCTGACTGCTCACCAGTTCTCACAGGCCAACAGGGAAGTACAGGACCTCCGCAGCCACAAATCGCACACCTGGAATCCCCGCTGGGGACGGGCTGGGTCCACTTTTCACCTCCGCTCCCGCTCCATCCCACATCCTGGCTGAACCCGTGTTGGACAGCTCCCCCACCTCCTCTGCCCTTGCCAGTCCTGGAAGTGGCCGGTGTCTGAATCCGCCACCTCTCTCCCCATCCACGTCATCTGTTCGATGACAGCAGAATGGAGATTCAAGGTCAGCAGGTGAGGGGTTATTGGGTTCTCCTAACTGCACAGGTGACCGCTCCACTCTTGTTTGCCCTCTTGCCTGGCCTCTCTGGCCCACATCTCTGCCAGATCCTTCCTCCTACCGAGTAGCGGCGGGTCATAATGGCTATAGGCAGGAGCTGGCAATGCGGGGCCTTTGGCTCACAGCCATACGTTTAAGGCTCCTTCTGGGTGCTATGCTCAGACACCAGGGAAGGGCATTCTGACGCTTCCCTGCGTTGGCCAAGGCACCCTGGCTCCCAGCAATGCTATTCATAGGCGTCATCATCACTGTCATGCGGATCGCCAACAGCAGTGGCTGCTTAGCATCCCCGGACTCATGTCTGGAGACCTTGGAGAAGCAGACAGCACTAAAGGCAAGCCTTGCCAAATGAATGGTTTCCCTGGGAATTTCAAGCAAGCAAGTATACGTGCACACACTTTGAATTGCATCTGTTCAACTTCATATCGGACACACTCCTGCCACCGCACATGGACAGAAATTCTCACATGCAAGCCCACTCTCCATCTCTGTCTTTCTCTGTCACTCGCCGCAGCCTCCACATGCTCACTCAGAACACCTGTGACGGGACCTCCTGGATCCACATCCAGATGCCTATTTACACATATCCAGACTTATGTTTAGGAAGTACACCCATGTACGGTGTCAGGAACACACACGCACTCGTACAACCAAACACGGACACACTCACGCACTTGCGAGCACACCCAGTTTACCGTGCCTTGGAAGGTGCTAAGGGTTTTCAGGGCACTGGGTCCGACTTGATCAAATCAAGCCTGATATTGTTGTGGTGGGCGTGGCTAGGGAGCCCAGCCCTGCATGTTGGCCAGCCCATTGGCACTTGTGTCTTCCCCTGCTGTCCTACCTGTTTCCCATTCCCTGTACCATGCAGCTTGAGCGACCTGAATTGCAAACAACTCTTGGCGGAATGCAATGAGGGGAGACATGTGAATGCGGCAGGACACGGGATTATCCCAGGAAGTACCCCAACCAAAGAAGGCATTCTTTACCCCACTGGTCTACACCCTGATGCAAGGCACTGTGGGCAGCGAGGGGCAGAGCCTGTGCCCCAGAATGCCCTGGCTCTATTTCCGTCTCCTTGGTACATGGGCTTGGGGGCACGGCGCCCGTCCCGTGGAAGGCATCCTGGCCTTCCTCGCCACCAACTTCCATCAGCGGCTGAGTTCCTGAGGCTTGTCCCCTGCACTCATATTTGCTTCACCACAAACTCCCTGAGATTCTCTCTTCATGCCCCTCCTTGCCCCTGCCTTGCTGCTGCTTCCACTCCTAGCATTAGCCTTCCTGCCTCCAGACTCCTATCAACTCACGCGTGCCACCGGGCCTCTGCCTCTCGCCCCTGCCTCTGCTTCCCATTTTCCTCCTCCTCCATCTGAGCTTCTCAGGCTACACAGCTCCCGACGCATCTCGTCCCTTCCTCTGAGGAATTCAGAACCCCCTCCCTCTTCCTGGCCCTTGTTATCTTCTCCAATTCGCCCTCTGCTCTCAGCCTCTGTACTCCTGGCCTCTCCCAGTCCTCTCGTGCACAACAGTCCGCAATCCTCTAAGCTGTAGACTCCCTGTTCTGTCCCCAAATCCCTCTGCTTCTTTTCTCTGTGCAGGAGGTGTGTATATGAGGGAGGAGGGTTGGGGCCTTCCTTTTCTACCTTGTGGCTCCTTTTCCAGCGACTGACATCCTATTAGTCTGGAAAAAGCAACTGCTCACTTGACCGAGACCACTTGAAGCCCTTCACTGGCCTGCTAGTTAGCAGCCTGGTGTGCTTCTGAGGTTGCAGGACTGCGCATGCGCGGCCCGCCGTGTAGCAAAGCCTCCAGGAGGTGGCTGGATGATTTGGGTTTCTATGCCTTGCCCAGTGTGCTGAGGTGCATTTGCATTTGCATTCCAACAGGATCAGCTTTAGCGGGAGGGGGAGTGACGCCTCTTAGCGGTAGTCAGTTGTTGCTCACAGCCCAACAGGCCCTGCTTATGCCTCCTTGACTGCACATGCGCCCAGGGGTGCTGGGAGCCTCTGGGCGGTGCCTGGAGGGTTAGGCGCTCTGTGACGTGATCAGGTTCTAGGCGCCACCTGCTGACGTGTGCCAGTGTTCCAAGTGGAGTTGCCATAGCGAAAGGGACGCGAAGGCCCTAGGGGTTGGCTCTGACTGCTCACCAGTTCTCACAGGCCAACAGGGAAGTACAGGACCTCCGCAGCCACAAATCGCACACCTGGAATCCCCGCTGGACGGGGCTGGGTCCACTTTTCACCTCCGCTCCCGCTCCATCCCACATCCTGGCTGAACCCGTGTTGGACAGCTCCCCCACCTCCTCTGCCCTTGCCAGTCCTGGAAGTGGCCGGTGTCTGAATCCGCCACCTCTCTCCCCATCCACGTCATCTGTTCGATGACAGCAGAATGGAGATTCAAGGTCAGCAGGTGAGGGGTTATTGGGTTCTCCTAACTGCACAGGTGACCGCTCACTCTTGTTTGCCCTCTTGCCTGGCCTCTCTGGCCCACATCTCTGCAGATCCTTCCTCCTACCGAGTAGCGGCGGGTCATAATGGCTATAGGCAGGAGCTGGCAATGCGGGGGGCCTTTGGCTCACAGCCATACGTTTAAGGCTCCTTCTGGGTGCTATGCTCAGACACCAGGGAAGGGCATTCTGACGCTTCCCTGCGTTGGCCAAGGCACCCTGGCTCCCAGCAATGCTATTCATAGGCGTCATCATCACTGTCATGCGGATCGCCAACAGCAGTGGCTGCTTAGCATCCCGGACTCATGTCTGGAGACCTTGGAGAAGCAGACAGCACTAAAGGCAGCCTTGCCAAATGAATGGTTTCCTGGGAATTTCAAGCAAGCAAGTATACGTGCACACACTTTGAATTGCCATCTGTTCAACTCATATCGGACACACTCCTGCCACCGCACATGGACAGAAAATTTCTCACATGCAAGCCCACTCTCCATCTCTGTCTTTCTCTGTCACTCGCCGCAGCCTCCACATGCTCACTCAGAACACACTGTGACGGGACCCTCCTGGATCCACATCCAGATGCCTATTTACACATATCCAGACTTATGTTTAGGAAGTACACCCATGTACGGTGTCAGGAACACACACGCACTCGTACAACCAAACACGGACACACTCACGCACTTGCGAGCACACCCAGTTTACCGTGCCTTGGAAGGTGCTAAGGGTTTTCAGGGCACTGGGTCCGACTTGATCGAATCAAGCCTGATATTGTTGTGGTGGGCGTGGCTAGGGAGCCCAGCCCTGCATGTTGGCCAGCCCATTGGCACTTGTGTCTTCCCCTGCTGTCCTTACCTGTTTCCCATTCCCTGTACCGTGCAGCTTGAGCGACCTGAATTGCAAACAACTCTTGGCGGAATGCAATGAGGGGAGACATGTGAATGCGGCAGGACCACGGGATTATCCCCAGGAAGTACCCCAACCAAAGAAGGCATTCTTTACCCCTCTGGTCTACACCCTGAAGCAAGGCACTGTGGGCAGCGAGGGGCAGAGGCCTGTGCCCCAGAATGCCCTGGCTCTATTTCCGTCTCGTTGGTACATGGGCTTGGGGGCACGGCGCCCGTCCCGTGGCAAGCATCCTGGCCTTCCTCGCCACCAACTTCCATCAGCGGCTGAGTTCCTGAGGCTTGTCCCCTGCACTCATATTTGCTTCACCACAAACTCCCTGAGATTGTCTCTTCATGCCCTCCTTGCCCCTGCCCTGCTGCTGCTTCCACTCCTAGCATTAGCCTTCCTGCCTCCAGACTCCTATCAACTCACGCGTGCCACCGGGCCTCTGCCTCTTCGCCCCTGCCTCTGCTTCCCATTTTCCTCTCCTCCATCTGAGCTCACAGGCTACACAGCTCCCGACGCATCTCGTCCCTTCCTCTGAGGAATTCAGAACCCCCTCCCTCTTCCTGCCCTTGCTATCTTCTCCAATTCGCCTCTGCTCTCAGCCTCTGTACTCCTGGCCTCTCCCAGTCCTCTCGTGCACACAGTCCGCATTCCTCTAAGCTGTAGTCTCCCTGTTCTGTCCCCAAATCCCTCTGCTTCTTTTCTCTGTGCAGGAGGTGTGTATATGAGGGAGGAGGGTTGGGGCCTTCCTTTTCTACCTTGTGGCTCCTTTTCCTGCGACTGACATCCTATTAGTCTGGAAAAAGCAACTGCTCACTTGACCGAGACCACTTGAAGCCCTTCACTGGCTTGCTAGGTAGCAGCCTGGTGTGCTTCTGACGTTGCAGGACTGCGCATGCGCGGCCCGCCGTGTAGCAAAGCCTCCAGGAGGTGGCTGGATGATTTGGGTTTCTATGCCTCGCCCAGTGTGCTGAGGTGCACTTGCATTTGCATTCCAACAGGATCAGCTTTAGCGGGAGGGGGAGTGACGCCTCTTAGCGGTAGTCAGTTGTTGCTCACAGCCCATCAGCCCTGCTTATGCCTCCTTGACTGCACATGCGCCCCAGGGGTGCTGGGAAGCCTCTGGGCGGTGCCTGGAGGGTAGGCGCTCTGTGACGTGATCAGGTTCTAGGCGCCACCTGCTGACGTGTGCCAGTGTTCCAAGTGGAGTTGCCATAGCGAAAGGGACGCGAAGGCCCTTAGGGGTTGGCTCTGACTGCTCACCAGTTCTCACAGGCCAACAGGGAAATACAGGAGCTCCGGAGCCACAAATCGACACCTGGAATCCCCGCTGGGACGGGCTGGGTCCACTGTGCACCTCCGCTCCCGCTCCATCCCACATCCTGGCTGAACCCGTGTTGGACAGCTCCCCCACCTCTCTGCCCTTGCCAGTCCTGGAAGTGGCCGTGTCTGAATCCGCCACCTCTCTCCCCATCCACGTCATCTGTTCGATGACAGCACAATGGAGATTCAAGGTCAGCAGGTGAGGGGTTATTGGGTTCTCCTAACTGCACAGGTGACCGCTCCACTCTTGTTTGCCCTCTTGCCTGGCCTCTCTGGCCCACATCTCTGCCAGATCCTTCCCTCCTACCGAGTAGCGGTGGGTCATAATGGCTATAGGCAGGAGCTGGCAATGCGGGGGCCGTTGGCTCACAGCCATAAGTTTAAGGCTCCTGCAGGGTGCTATGCTCAGACACCAGGGAAAGGGAATTCTGACGCTTCCTGCGTTGGCCAAGGCACCCTGGCTCCAGCAATGCTATTCGTAGGCGTCATCATCACTGTCATGCGGATCGCCAACAGCAGTGGCTGCTTAGCATCCCCGGACTCATGTCTGGAGACCTTGGAGAAGCAGACAGCACTAAAGGCAGCCTGCCAAATGAATGGTTTCCTGGGAATTTCAAGCAAGCAAGTATACGTGCACACACTTTGAATTGCATCTGTTCAACTTCATATCGGACACACTCCTGCCACCGCACATGGACAGAAAATTTCTCACATGCAAGCCCACTCTCCATCTCTGTCTTTCTCTGTCACTCGCGCAGCCTCCACATGCTCACTCAGAACACACTGTGACGGGACCTCCTGGATCCACATCCAGATGCCTATTTACACATATCCAGACTTATGTTTAGGAAGTACACCCATGTACGGTGTCAGGAACACACACGCACTCGTACAACCAAACACGGACACACTCACCGCACTTGCGAGCACACCCAGTTTACCGTGCCTTGGAAGGTGCTAAGGGTTTTCAGGGCACTGGGTCCGACTTGATCGAATCAAGCCTGATATTGTTGTGGTGGGCGTGGCTAGGGAGCCCAGCCCTGCATGTTGGCCAGCCCATTGGCACTTGTGTCTTCCCCTGCTGTCCTTACCTGTTTCCCATTCCCTGTACCATGCAGCTTGAGCGACCTGAATTGCAAACAACTCTTGGCGGAATGCAATGAGGGGAGACATGTGAATGCGGCAGGACCACGGGATTATCCCCAGGAAGTACCCCAACCAAAGAAGGCATTCTTTACCCCACTGGTCTACACCCTGATGCAAGGCACTGTGGGCAGCGAGGGGCAGAGGCCTGTGCCCCAGAATGCCCTGGCTCTATTTCCGTCTCCTTGGTACATGGGCTTGGGGGCACGGCGCCCGTCCCGTGGAAGGCATCCTGGCCTTCCTCGCCACCAACTTCCATCAGCGGCTGAGTTCCTGAGGCTTGTCCCCCTGCACTCATATTTGCTTCACCACAAACTCCCTGAGATTCTCTCTTCATGCCCTCCTTGCCCCTGCCTTGCTGCTGCTTCCACTCCTAGCATTAGCCTTCCTGCCTCCAGACTCCTATCAACTCACGCGTGCCACCGGGCCTCTGCCTCTTCGCCCTGCCTCTGCTTCCCATTTTCCTCCTCCTCCATCTGAGCTTCTCAGGCTACACAGCTCCCGACGCATCTCGTCCCTTCCTCTGAGGAATTCAGAACCCCCTCCCTCTTCCTGGCCCTTGTTATCTTCTCCAATTCGCCCTCTGCTCTCAGCCTCTGTACTCCTGGCCTCTCCCAGTCCTCTCGTGCACAACAGTCCGCAATCCTCTAAGCTGTAGACTCCCTGTTCTGTCCCCAAATCCCTCTGCTTCTTTTCTCTGTGCAGGAGTGTGTATATGAGGGAGGAGGGTTGGGGCCTTCCTTTTCTACCTTGTGGCTCCTTTTCCAGCGACTGACATCCTATTAGTCTGGAAAAAGCAACTGCTCACTTGACCGAGACCACTTGAAGCCCTTCACTGGCCTGCTAGTTAGCAGCCTGGTGTGCTTCTGAGGTTGCAGGACTGCGCATGCGCGGCCCGCCGTGTAGCAAAGCCTCCAGGAGGTGGCTGGATGATTTGGGTTTCTATGCCTTGCCCAGTGTGCTGAGGTGCATTTGCATTTGCATTCCAACAGGATCAGCTTTAGCGGGAGGGGGAGTGACGCCTCTTAGCGGTAGTCAGTTGTTGCTCACAGCCCAACAGGCCCTGCTTATGCCTCCTTGACTGCACATGCGCCCCAGGGGTGCTGGGAAGCCTCTGGGCGGTGCCTGGAGGGTTAGGCGCTCTGTGACGTGATCAGGTTCTAGGCGCCACCTGCTGACGTGTGCCAGTGTTCCAAGTGGAGTTGCCATAGCGAAAGGGACGCGAAGGCCCTTAGGGGTTGGCTCTGACTGCTCACCAGTTCTCACAGGCCAACAGGGAAGTACAGGACCTCCGCAGCCACAAATCGCACACCTGGAATCCCCGCTGGGACGGGCTGGGTCCACTTTTCACCTCCGCTCCCGCTCCATCCCACATCCTGGCTGAACCCGTGTTGGACAGCTCCCCCACCTCCTCTGCCCTTGCCAGTCCTGGAAGTGGCCGGTGTCTGAATCCGCCACCTCTCTCCCCATCCACGTCATCTGTTCGATGACAGCAGAATGGAGATTCAAGGTCAGCAGGTGAGGGGTTATTGGGTTCTCCTAACTGCACAGGTGACCGCTCCACTCTTGTTTGCCCTCTTGCCTGGCCTCTCTGGCCCACATCTCTGCCAGATCCTTCCTCCTACCGAGTAGCGGCGGGTCATAATGGCTATAGGCAGGAGCTGGCAATGCGGGGGCCTTTGGCTCACAGCCATACGTTTAAGGCTCCTTCTGGGTGCTATGCTCAGACACCAGGGAAGGGCATTCTGACGCTTCCCTGCGTTGGCCAAGGCACCCTGGCTCCCAGCAATGCTATCATAGGCGTCATCATCACTGTCATGCGGATCGCCAACAGCAGTGGCTGCTTAGCATCCCCGGACTCATGTCTGGAGACCTTGGAGAAGCAGACAGCACTAAAGGCAGCCTTGCCAAATGAATGGTTTCCTGGGAATTTCAAGCAAGCAAGTATACGTGCACACACTTTGGAATTGCATCTGTTCAACTTCATATCGGACACACTCCTGCCACCGCACATGGACAGAAAATTTCTCACATGCAAGCCCACTCTCCATCTCTGTCTTTCTCTGTCACTCGCCGCAGCCTCCACATGCTCACTCAGAACACACTGTGACGGGACCTCCTGGATCCACATCCAGATGCCTATTTACACATATCCAGACTTATGTTTAGGAAGTACACCCATGTACGGTGTCAGGAACACACACGCACTCGTACAACCAAACACGGACACACTCACGCACTTGCGAGCACACCCAGTTTACCGTGCCTTGGAAGGTGCTAAGGGTTTTCAGGGCACTGGGTCCGACTTGATCGAATCAAGCCTGATATTGTTGTGGTGGGCGTGGCTAGGGAGCCCAGCCCTGCATGTTGGCCAGCCCATTGGCACTTGTGTCTTCCCCTGCTGTCCTTACCTGTTTCCCATTCCCTGTACCATGCAGCTTGAGCGACCTGAATTGCAAACAACTCTTGGCGGAATGCAATGAGGGGAGACATGTGAATGCGGCAGGACCACGGGATTATCCCCAGGAAGTACCCCAACCAAAGAAGGCATTCTTTACCCCACTGGTCTACACCCTGATGCAAGGCACTGTGGGCAGCGAGGGGCAGAGGCCTGTGCCCCAGAATGCCCTGGCTCTATTCCGTCTCCTTGGTACATGGGCTTGGGGGCACGGCGCCCGTCCCGTGGAAGGCATCCTGGCCTTCCTCGCCACCAACTTCCATCAGCGGCTGAGTTCCTGAGGCTTGTCCCCTGCACTCATATTTGCTTCACCACAAACTCCCTGAGATTCTCTTCATGCCCTCCTTGCCCCTGCCTTGCTGCTGCTTCCACTCCTAGCATTAGCCTTCCTGCCTCCAGACTCCTATCAACTCACGCGTGCCACCGGGCCTCTGCCTCTTCGCCCCTGCCTCTGCTTCCCATTTTCCTCCTCCTCCATCTGAGCTTCTCAGGCTACACAGCTCCCGACGCATCTCGTCCCTTCCTCTGAGGAATTCAGAACCCCCTCCCTCTTCCTGGCCCTTGTTATCTTCTCCAATTCGCCCTCTGCTCTCAGCCTCTGTACTCCTGGCCTCTCCCAGTCCTCTCGTGCACAACAGTCCGCAATCCTCTAAGCTGTAGACTCCCTGTTCTGTCCCCAAATCCCTCTGCTTCTTTTCTCTGTGCAGGAGGTGTGTATATGAGGGAGAGGGTTGGGGCCTTCCTTTTCTACCTTGTGGCTCCTTTTCCAGCGACTGACATCCTATTAGTCTGAAAAAGCAACTGCTCACTTGACCGAGACCACTTGAAGCCCTTCACTGGCCTGCTAGTTAGCAGCCTGGTGTGCTTCTGAGGTTGCAGGACTGCGCATGCGCGGCCCGCCGTGTAGCAAAGCCTCCAGGAGGTGGCTGGATGATTTGGGTTTCTATGCCTTGCCCAGTGTGCTGAGGTGCATTTGCATTTGCATTCCAACAGGATCAGCTTTAGCGGGAGGGGGAGTGACGCCTCTTAGCGGTAGTCAGTTGTTGCTCACAGCCCAACAGGCCCTGCTTATGCCTCCTTGACTGCACATGCGCCCCAGGGGTGCTGGGAAGCCTCTGGGCGGTGCCTGGAGGGTTAGGCGCTCTGTGACGTGATCAGGTTCTAGGCGCCACCTGCTGACGTGTGCCAGTGTTCCAAGTGGAGTTGCCATAGCGAAAGGGACGCGAAGGCCCTTAGGGGTTGGCTCTGACTGCTCACCAGTTCTCACAGGCCAACAGGGAAGTACAGGACCTCCGCAGCCACAAATCGCACACCTGGAATCCCGCTGGGACGGGCTGGGTCCACTTTTCACCTCCGCTCCCGCTCCATCCCACATCCTGGCTGAACCCGTGTTGGACAGCTCCCCCACCTCCTCTGCCCTTGCCAGTCCTGGAAGTGGGCCGGTGTCTGAATCCGCCACCTCTCTCCCCATCCACGTCATCTGTTCGATGACAGCAGAATGGAGATTCAAGGTCAGCAGGTGAGGGGTTATTGGGTTCTCCTAACTGCACAGGTGACCGCTCCACTCTTGTTTTGCCCTCTTGCCTGGCCTCTCTGGCCCACATCTCTGCCAGATCCTTCCTCCTACCGAGTAGCGGCGGGTCATAATGGCTATAGGCAGGAGCTGGCAATGCGGGGGGCCTTTGGCTCACAGCCATACGTTTAAGGCCTCCTTCTGGGTGCTATGCTCAGACACCAGGGAAGGGCATTCTGACGCTTCCCTGCGTTGGCCAAGGCACCCTGGCTCCCAGCAATGCTATTCATAGGCGTCATCATCACTGTCATGCGGATCGCCAACAGCAGTGGCTGCTTAGCATCCCCGGACTCATGTCTGGAGACCTTGGAGAAGCAGACAGCACTAAAGGCAGCCTTGCCAAATGAATGGTTTCCTGGGAATTTCAAGCAAGCAAGTATACGTGCACACACTTTGAATTGCATCTGTTCAACTTCATATCGGACACACTCCTGCCACCGCACATGGACAGAAAATTTCTCACATGCAAGCCCACTCTCCATCTCTGTCTTTCTCTGTCACTCGCCGCAGCCTCCACATGCTCACTCAGAACACACTGTGACGGGACCTCCTGGATCCACATCCAGATGCCTATTTACACATATCCAGACTTATGTTTAGGAAGTACACCCATGTACGGTGTCAGGAACACACACGCACTCGTACAACCAAACACGGACACACTCACGCACTTGCGAGCACACCCAGTTTACCGTGCCTTGGAAGGTGCTAAGGGTTTTCAGGGCACTGGGTCCGACTTGATCGAATCAAGCCTGATATTGTTGTGGTGGGCGTGGCTAGGGAGCCCAGCCCTGCATGTTGGCCAGCCCATTGGCACTTGTGTCTTCCCCTGCTGTCCTTACCTGTTTCCCATTCCCTGTACCGTGCAGCTTGAGCGACCTGAATTGCAAACAACTCTTGGCGGAATGCAATGAGGGGAGACATGTGAATGCGGCAGGACCACGGGATTATCCCCAGGAAGTACCCCAACCAAAGAAGGCATTCTTTACCCCTCTGGTCTACACCCTGAAGCAAGGCACTGTGGCAGCGAGGGGCAGAGGGCCTGTGCCCCAGAATGCCCTGGCTCTATTTCCGTCTCGTTGGTACATGGGCTTGGGGGCACGGCGCCCGTCCCGTGGAAAGCATCCTGGCCTTCCTCGCCACCAACTTCCATCAGCGGCTGAGTTCCTGAGGCTTGTCCCCTGCACTCATATTTGCTTCACCACAACTCCCTGAGATTGTCTCTTCATGCCCTCCTTGCCCCTGCCCTGCTGCTGCTTCCACTCCTAGCATTAGCCTTCCTGCCTCCAGACTCCTATCAACTCACGCGTGCCACCGGGCCTCTGCCTCTTCGCCCCTGCCTCTGCTTCCCATTTTCCTCCTCCTCCATCTGAGCTTCACAGGCTACACAGCTCCCGACGCATCTCGTCCCTTCCTCTGAGGAATTCAGAACCCCCTCCCTCTTCCTGGCCCTTGCTATCTTCTCCAATTCGCCCTCTGCTCTCAGCCTCTGTACTCCTGGCCTCTCCCAGTCCTCTCGTGCACAACAGTCCGCATTCCTCTAAGCTGTAGTCTCCCTGTTCTGTCCCCAAATCCCTCTGCTTCTTTTCTCTGTGCAGGAGGTGTGTATATGAGGGAGGAGGGTTGGGGCCTTCCTTTTCTACCTTGTGGCTCCTTTTCCTGCGACTGACATCCTATTAGTCTGGAAAAAGCAACTGCTCACTTGACCGAGACCACTTGAAGCCCTTCACTGGCTTGCTAGGTAGCAGCCTGGTGTGCTTCTGACGTTGCAGGACTGCGCATGCGCGGCCCGCCGTGTAGCAAAGCTCCAGGAGGTGGCTGGATGATTTGGGTTTCTATGCCTCGCCCAGTGTGCTGAGGTGCACTTGCATTTGCATTCCAACAGGATCAGCTTTAGCGGGAGGGGAGTGACGCCTCTTAGCGGTAGTCAGTTGTTGCTCACAGCCCATCAGGCCCTGCTTATGCCTCCTTGACTGCACATGCGCCCCAGGGGTGCTGGGAAGCCTCTGGGCGGTGCCTGGAGGGGTTAGGCGCTCTGTGACGTGATCAGGTTCTAGGCGCCACCTGCTGACGTGTGCCAGTGTTCCAAGTGGAGTTGCCATAGCGAAAGGGACGCGAAGGCCCTTAGGGGTTGGCTCTGACTGCTCACCAGTTCTCACAGGCCAACAGGGAAATACAGGAGCTCCGGAGCCACAAATCGCACACCTGGAATCCCCGCTGGGACGGGCTGGGGTCCACTGTGCACCTCCGCTCCCGCTCCATCCCACATCCTGGCTGAACCCGTGTTGGACAGCTCCCCCACCTCCTCTGCCCTTGCCAGTCCTGGAAGTGGCCGGTGTCTGAATCCGCCACCTCTCTCCCCATCCACGTCATCTGTTCGATGACAGCACAATGGAGATTCAAGGTCAGCAGGTGAGGGGTTATTGGGTTCTCCTAACTGCACAGGTGACCCGCTCCACTCTTGTTTGCCCTCTTGCCTGGCCTCTCTGGCCCACATCTCTGCCAGATCCTTCCTCCTACCGAGTAGCGGTGGGTCATAATGGCTATAGGCAGGAGCTGGCAATGCGGGGGCCGTTGGCTCACAGCCATAAGTTTAAGGCTCCTGCAGGGTGCTATGCTCAGACACCAGGGAAAGGGGAATTCTGACGCTTCCCTGCGTTGGCCAAGGCACCCTGGCTCCCAGCAATGCTATTCGTAGGCGTCATCATCACTGTCATGCGGATCGCCAACAGCAGTGGCTGCTTAGCATCCCCGGACTCATGTCTGGAGACCTTGGAGAAGCAGACAGCACTAAAGGCAGCCTTGCCAAATGAATGGTTTCCTGGGAATTTCAAGCAAGCAAGTATACGTGCACACACTTTGAATTGCATCTGTTCAACTTCATATCGGACACACTCCTGCCACCGCACATGGACAGAAAATTTCTCACATGCAAGCCCACTCTCCATCTCTGTCTTTCTCTGTCACTCGCCGCAGCCTCCACATGCTCACTCAGAACACACTGTGACGGGACCTCCTGGATCCACATCCAGATGCCTATTTACACATATCCAGACTTATGTTTAGGAAGTACAACCCATGTACGTGTCAGGAACACACACGCACTCGTACAACCAAACACGACACACTCACGCACTTGCGAGCACACCCAGTTTACCGTGCCTTGGAAGGTGCTAAGGGTTTTCAGGGCACTGGGTCCGACTTGATCGAATCAAGCCTGATATTGTTGTGGTGGCGTGGCTAGGGAGCCCAGCCCTGCATGTTGGCCAGCCCATTGGCACTTGTGTCTTCCCCTGCTGTCCTTACCTGTTTCCCATTCCCTGTACCGTGCAGCTTGAGCGACCTGAATTGCAAACAACTCTTGGCGGAATGCAATGAGGGGAGACATGTGAATGCGGCAGGACCACGGGATTATCCCCAGGAAGTACCCCAACCAAAGAAGGCATTCTTTACCCCTCTGGTCTACACCCTGAAGCAAGGCACTGTGGGAAGCGAGGGGCAGAGGCCTGTGCCCCAGAATGCCCTGGCTCTATTTCCGTCTCGTTGGTACATGGGCTTGGGGGCACGGCGCCCGTCCCGTGGCAAGCATCCTGGCCTTCCTCGCCACCAACTTCCATCAGCGGCTGAGTTCCTGAGGCTTGTCCCCTGCACTCATATTTGCTTCACCACAAACTCCCTGAGATTGTCTCTTCATGCCCTCCTTGCCCCTGCCCTGCTGCTGCTTCCACTCCTAGCATTAGCCTTCCTGCCTCCAGACTCCTATCAACTCACGCGTGCCACCGGGCCTCTGCCTCTTCGCCCCTGCCTCTGCTTCCCATTTTCCTCCTCCTCCATCTGAGCTTCACAGGCTACACAGCTCCCGACGCATCTCGTCCCTTCCTCTGAGGAATTCAGAACCCCCTCCTCTTCCTGGCCCTTGCTATCTTCTCCAATTCGCCCTCTGCTCTCAGCCTCTGTACTCCTGGCCTCTCCCTGTCCTCTCGTGCACAACAGTCCGCATTCCTCTAAGCTGTAGTCTCCCTGTTCTGTCCCCAAATCCCTCTGCTTCTTTTCTCTGTGCAGGAGGTGTGTATATGAGGGAGGAGGGTTGGGGCCTTCCTTTTCTACCTTGTGGCTCCTTTTCCAGCGACTGACATCCTATTAGTCTGGAAAAAGCAACTGCTCACTTGACCGAGACCACTTGAAGCCCTTCACTGGCCTGCTAGTTAGCAGCCTGGTGTGCTTCTGAGGTTGCAGGACTGCGCATGCGCGGCCCGCTGTGTAGCAAAGCCTCCAGGAGGTGGCTGGATGATTTGGGTTTCTATGCCTTGCCCAGTGTGCTGAGGTGCATTTGCATTTGCATTCCAACAGGATCAGCTTTAGCGGAGGGGGAGTGACGCCTCTTAGCGGTAGTCAGTTGTTGCTCACAGCCCAACAGGCCCTGCTTATGCCTCCTTGACTGCACATGCGCCCCAGGGGTGCTGGGAAGCCTCTGGCGGTGCCTGGAGGGTTAGGCGCTCTGTGACGTGATCAGGTTCTAGGCGCCACCTGCTGACGTGTGCCAGTGTTCCAAGTGGAGTTGCCATAGCGAAAGGGACGCGAAGGCCCTTAGGGGTTGGCTCTGACTGCTCACCAGTTCTCACAGGCCAACAGGGAAGTACAGGACCTCCGCAGCCACAAATCGCACACCTGAATCCCCGCTGGGACGGGCTGGGTCCACTTTTCACCTCCGCTCCCGCTCCATCCCACATCCTGGCTGAACCCGTGTTGGACAGCTCCCCCCACCTCCTCTGCCCTTGCCAGTCCTGGAAGTGGCCGGTGTCTGAATCCGCCACCTCTCTCCCCATCCACGTCATCTGTTCGATGACAGCAGAATGGAGATTCAAGGTCAGCAGGTGAGGGGTTATTGGGTTCTCCTAACTGCACAGGTGACCGCTCCACTCTTGTTTGCCCTCTTGCCTGGCCTCTCTGGCCCACATCTCTGCCAGATCCTTCCTCCTACCGAGTAGCGGCGGGTCATAATGGCTATAGGCAGGAGCTGGCAATGCGGGGGCCTTTGGCTCACAGCCATACGTTTAAGGCTCCTTCTGGGTGCTATGCTCAGACACCAGGGAAGGGCATTCTGACGCTTCCCTGCGTTGGCCAAGGCACCCTGGCTCCCAGCAATGCTATTCATAGGCGTCATCATCACTGTCATGCGGATCGCCAACAGCAGTGGCTGCTTAGCATCCCCGGACTCATGTCTGGAGACCTTGGAGAAGCAGACAGCACTAAAGGCAGCCTTGCCAAATGAATGGTTTCCTGGAATTTCAAGCAAGCAAGTATACGTGCACACACTTTGAATTGCATCTGTTCAACTTCATATCGGACACACTCCTGCCACCGCACATGGACAGAAAATTTCTCACATGCAAGCCCACTCTCCATCTCTGTCTTTCTCTGTCACTCGCCGCAGCCTCCACATGCTCACTCAGAACACACTGTGACGGGACCTCCTGGATCCACATCCAGATGCCTATTTACACATATCCAGACCTTATGTTTAGGAAGTACACCCATGTACGGTGTCAGGAACACACACGCACTCGTACAACCAAACACGGACACACTCACGCACTTGCGAGCACACCCAGTTTACCGTGCCTTGGAAGGTGCTAAGGGTTTTCAGGGCACTGGGTCCGACTTGATCGAATCAAGCCTGATATTGTTGTGGTGGGCGTGGCTAGGGAGCCCAGCCCTGCATGTTGGCCAGCCCATTGGCACTTGTGTCTTCCCCTGCTGTCCTTACCTGTTTCCCATTCCCTGTACCGTGCAGCTTGAGCGACCTGAATTGCAAACAACTCTTGGCGGAATGCAATGAGGGGAGACATGTGAATGCGGCAGGACCACGGGATTATCCCCAGGAAGTACCCCAACCAAAGAAGGCATTCTTTACCCCTCTGGTCTACACCCTGAAGCAAGGCACTGTGGGAAGCGAGGGCAGAGGCCTGTGCCCCAGAATGCCCTGGCTCTATTTCCGTCTCGTTGGTACATGGGCTTGGGGGCACGGCGCCCGTCCCGTGGCAAGCATCCTGGCCTTCCTCGCCACCAACTTCCATCAGCGGCTGAGTTCCTGAGGCTTGTCCCCTGCACTCATATTTGCTTCACCACAAACTCCCTGAGATTGTCTCTTCATGCCCTCCTTGCCCCTGCCCTGCTGCTGCTTCCACTCCTAGCATTAGCCTTCCTGCCTCCAGACTCCTATCAACTCACGCGTGCCACCGGGCCTCTGCCTCTTCGCCCCTGCCTCTGCTTCCCATTTTCCTCCTCCTCCATCTGAGCTTCACAGGCTACACAGCTCCCGACGCATCTCGTCCCTTCCTCTGAGGAATTCAGAACCCCCTCCCTCTTCCTGGCCCTTGCTATCTTCTCCAATTCGCCCTCTGCTCTCAGCCTCTGTACTCCTGGCCTCTCCCTGTCTCTCTCGTGCACAACAGTCCGCATTCCTCTAAGCTGTAGTCTCCCTGTTCTGTCCCCAAATCCCTCTGCTTCTTTTCTCTGTGCAGGAGGTGTGTATATGAGGGAGGAGGGTTGGGGCCTTCCTTTTCTACCTTGTGGCTCCTTTTCCAGCGACTGACATCCTATTAGTCTGGAAAAAGCAACTGCTCACTTGACCGAGACCACTTGAAGCCCTTCACTGGCCTGCTAGTTAGCAGCCTGGTGTGCTTCTGAGGTTGCAGGACTGCGCATGCGCGGCCCGCCGTGTAGCAAAGCCTCCAGGAGGTGGCTGGATGATTTGGGTTTCTATGCCTTGCCCAGTGTGCTGAGGTGCATTTGCATTTGCATTCCAACAGGATCAGCTTTAGCGGGAGGGGGAGTGACGCCTCTTACCGGTAGTCAGTTGTTGCTCACAGCCCAACAGGCCCTGCTTATGCCTCCTTGACTGCACATGCGCCCCAGGGGTGCTGGGAAGCCTCTGGCGGTGCCTGGAGGGTTAGGCGCTCTGTGACGTGATCAGGTTCTAGGCGCCACCTGCTGACGTGTGCCAGTGTTCCAAGTGGAGTTGCCATAGCGAAAGGGACGCGAAGGCCCTTAGGGGTTGGCTCTGACTGCTCACCAGTTCTCACAGGCCAACAGGGAAGTACAGGACCTCCGCAGCCACAAATCGCACACCTGGAATCCCCGCTGGGACGGGCTGGGTCCACTTTTCACCTCCGCTCCCGCTCCATCCCACATCCTGGCTGAACCCGTGTTGGACAGCTCCCCCACCTCCTCTGCCCTTGCCAGTCCTGGAAGTGGCCGGTGTCTGAATCCGCCACCTCTCTCCCCCATCCACGTCATCTGTTCGATGACAGCAGAATGGAGATTCAAGGTCAGCAGGTGAGGGGTTATTGGGTTCTCCTAACTGCACAGGTGACCGCTCCACTCTTGTTTGCCCTCTTGCCTGGCCTCTCTGGCCCACATCTCTGCCAGATCCTTCCTCCTACCGAGTAGCGGCGGGTCATAATGGCTATAGGCAGGAGCTGGCAATGCGGGGGCCTTTGGCTCACAGCCATACGTTTAAGGCTCCTTCTGGGTGCTATGCTCAGACACCAGGGAAGGGCATTCTGACGCTTCCCTGCGTTGGCCAAGGCACCCTGGCTCCCAGCAATGCTATTCGTAGGCGTCATCATCACTGTCATGCGGATCGCCAACAGCAGTGGCTGCTTAGCATCCCCGGACTCATGTCTGGAGACCTTGGAGAAGCAGACAGCACTAAAGGCAGCCTTGCCAAATGAATGGTTTCCTGGGAATTTCAAGCAAGCAAGTATACGTGCACACACTTTGAATTGCATCTGTTCAACTTCATATCGGACACACTCCTGCCACCGCACATGGACAGAAAATTTCTCACATGCAAGCCCACTCTCCATCTCTGTCTTTCTCTGTCACTCGCCGCAGCCTCCACATGCTCACTCAGAACACACTGTGACGGGACCTCCTGATCCACATCCAGATGCCTATTTACACATATCCAGACTTATGTTTAGGAAGTACACCCATGTACGGTGTCAGGAACACACACGCACTCGTACAACCAAACACGGACACACTCACGCACTTGCGAGCACACCCAGTTTACCGTGCCTTGGAAGGTGCTAAGGGTTTTCAGGGCACTGGGTCCGACTTGATCGAATCAAGCCTGATATTGTTGTGGTGGGCGTGGCTAGGGAGCCCAGCCCTGCATGTTGGCCAGCCCATTGGCACTTGTGTCTTCCCCTGCTGTCCTTACCTGTTTCCCATTCCCTGTACCATGCAGCTTGAGCGACCTGAATTGCAAACAACTCTTGGCGGAATGCAATGAGGGAGACATGTGAATGCGGCAGGACCACGGGATTATCCCCAGGAAGTACCCCAACCAAAGAAGGCATTCTTTACCCCACTGGTCTACACCCTGATGCAAGGCACTGTGGGCAGCGAGGGGCAGAGGCCTGTGCCCCAGAATGCCCTGGCTCTATTTCCGTCTCCTTGGTACATGGGCTTGGGGGCACGGCGCCCGTCCCGTGGAAGGCATCCTGGCCTTCCTCGCCACCCAACTTCCATCAGCGGCTGAGTTCCTGAGGCTTGTCCCCTGCACTCATATTTGCTTCACCACAAACTCCCTGAGATTCTCTCTTCATGCCCTCCTTGCCCCTGCCCTGCTGCTGCTTCCACTCTAGCATTAGCCTTCCTGCCTCCAGACTCCTATCAACTCACGCGTGCCACCGGGCCTCTGCCTCTTCGCCCCTGCCTCTGCTTCCCATTTTCCTCCTCCTCCATCTGAGCTTCTCAGGCTACACAGCTCCCGACGCATCTCGTCCCTTCCTCTGAGGAATTCAGAACCCCCTCCCTCTTCCTGGCCCTTGTTATCTTCTCCAATTCGCCCTCTGCTCTCAGCCTCTGTACTCCTGGCCTCTCCCAGTCCTCTCGTGCACAACAGTCCGCAATCCTCTAAGCTGTAGACTCCCTGTTCTGTCCCCAAATCCTCTGCTTCTTTTCTCTGTGCAGGAGGTGTGTATATGAGGGAGGAGGGTTGGGGCCTTCCTTTTCTACCTTGTGGCTCCTTTTCCAGCGACTGACATCCTATTAGTCTGGAAAAAGCAACTGCTCACTTGACCGAGACCACTTGAAGCCCTTCACTGGCCTGCTAGTTAGCAGCCTGGTGTGCTTCTGAGGTTGCAGGACTGCGCATGCGCGGCCCGCCGTGTAGCAAAGCCTCCAGGAGGTGGCTGGATGATTTGGGTTTCTATGCCTTGCCCAGTGTGCTGAGGTGCATTTGCATTTGCATTCCAACAGGATCAGCTTTAGCGGGAGGGGGAGTGACGCCTCTTAGCGGTAGTCAGTTGTTGCTCACAGCCCAACAGGCCCTGCTTATGCCTCCTTGACTGCACATGCCGCCCAGGGGTGCTGGGAAGCCTCTGGGCGGTGCCTGGAGGGTTAGGCGCTCTGTGACGTGATCAGGTTCTAGGCGCCACCTGCTGACGTGTGCCAGTGTTCCAAGTGGAGTTGCCATAGCGAAAGGGACGCGAAGGCCCTTAGGGGTTGGCTCTGACTGCTCACCAGTTCTCACAGGCCAACAGGGAAGTACAGGACCTCCGCAGCCACAAATCGCACACCTGGAATCCCCGCTGGGACGGGCTGGGTCCACTTTTCACCTCCTCTCCCGCTCCATCCCACATCCTGGCTGAACCCGTGTTGGACAGCTCCCCCACCTCCTCTGCCCTTGCCAGTCCTGGAAGTGGCCGGTGTCTGAATCCGCCACCTCTCTCCCCATCCACGTCATCTGTTCGATGACAGCAGAATGGAGATTCAAGGTCAGCAGGTGAGGGGTTATTGGGTTCTCCTAACTGCACAGGTGACCGCTCCACTCTTGTTTGCCCTCTTGCCTGGCCTCTCTGGCCCACATCTCTGCCAGATCCTTCCTCCTACCGAGTAGCGGCGGGTCATAATGGCTATAGGCAGGAGCTGGCAATGCGGGGGGCCTTTGGCTCACAGCCATACGTTTAAGGCTCCTTCTGGGTGCTATGCTCAGACACCAGGGAAGGGCATTCTGACGCTTCCCTGCGTTGGCCAAGGCACCCTGGCTCCCAGCAATGCTATTCGTAGGCGTCATCATCACTGTCATGCGGATCGCCAACAGCAGTGGCTGCTTAGCATCCCCGGACTCATGTCTGGAGACCTTGGAGAAGCAGACAGCACTAAAGGCAGCCTTGCCAAATGAATGGTTTCCTGGAATTTCAAGCAAGCAAGTATACGTGCACACACTTTGAATTGCATCTGTTCAACTTCATATCGGACACACTCCTGCCACCGCACATGGACAGAAAATTTCTCACATGCAAGCCCACTCTCCATCTCTGTCTTTCTCTGTCACTCGCCGCAGCCTCCACATGCTCACTCAGAACACACTGTGACGGGACCTCCTGGATCCACATCCAGATGCCTATTTACACATATCCAGACTTATGTTTAGGAAGTACACCCATGTACGGTGTCAGGAACACACACGCACTCGTACAACCAAACACGGACACACTCACGCACTTGCGAGCACACCCAGTTTACCGTGCCTTGGAAGGTGCTAAGGGTTTTCAGGGCACTGGGTCCGACTTGATCGAATCAAGCCTGATATTGTTGTGGTGGGCGTGGCTAGGGAGCCCACGCCTGCATGTTGGCCAGCCCATTGGCACTTGTGTCTTCCCTGCTGTCCTTACCTGTTTCCCATTCCCTGTACCATGCAGCTTGAGCGACCTGAATTGCAAACAACTCTTGGCGGAATGCAATGAGGGGAGACATGTGAATGCGGCAGGACCACGGGATTATCCCCAGGAAGTACCCCAACCAAAGAAGGCATTCTTTACCCCACTGGTCTACACCCTGATGCAAGGCACTGTGGGCAGCGAGGGGCAGAGGCCTGTGCCCCAGAATGCCCTGGCTCTATTTCCGTCTCCTTGGTACATGGGCTTGGGGGCACGGCGCCCGTCCCGTGGAAGGCATCCTGGCCTTCCTCGCCACCAACTTCCATCAGCGGCTGAGTTCCTGAGGCTTGTCCCCTGCACTCATATTTGCTTCACCACAAACTCCCTGAGATTCTCTCTTCATGCCCTCCTTGCCCCTGCCTTGCTGCTGCTTCACTCCTAGCATTAGCCTTCCTGCCTCCAGACTCCTATCAACTCACGCGTGCCACCGGGCCTCTGCCTCTTCGCCCTGCCTCTGCTTCCCATTTTCCTCCTCCTCCATCTGAGCTTCTCAGGCTACACAGCTCCGACGCATCTCGTCCCTTCCTCTGAGGAATTCAGAACCCCCTCCCTCTTCCTGGCCCTTGCTATCTTCTCCAATTCGCCCTCTGCTCTCAGCCTCTGTACTCCTGGCCTCTCCCAGTCCTCTCGTGCACAACAGTCCGCAATCCTCTAAGCTGTAGACTCCCTGTTCTGTCCCCAAATCCCTCTGCTTCTTTTCTCTGTGCAGGAGGTGTGTATATGAGGGAGGAGGGTTGGGGCCTTCCTTTTCTACCTTGTGGCTCCTTTTCCAGCGACTGACATCCTATTAGTCTGGAAAAAGCAACTGCTCACTTGACCGAGACCACTTGAAGCCCTTCACTGGCCTGCTAGTTAGCAGCCTGGTGTGCTTCTGAGGTTGCAGGACTGCGCATGCGCGGCCCGCCGTGTAGCAAAGCCTCCAGGAGGTGGCTGGATGATTTGGGTTTCTATGCCTTGCCCAGTGTGCTGAGGTGCATTTGCATTTGCATTCCAACAGGATCAGCTTTAGCGGGAGGGGGAGTGACGCCTCTTAGCGGTAGTCAGTTGTTGCTCACAGCCCAACAGGCCCTGCTTATGCCTCCTTGACTGCACATGCGCCCCAGGGGTGCTGGGAAGCCTCTGGGCGGTGCCTGGAGGGTTAGGCGCTCTGTGACGTGATCAGGTTCTAGGCGCCACCTGCTGACGTGTGCCAGTGTTCCAAGTGGAGTTGCCATAGCGAAAGGGACGCGAAGGCCCTTAGGGGTTGGCTCTGACTGCTCACCAGTTCTCACAGGCCAACAGGGAAGTACAGGACCTCCGCAGCCACAAATCGCACACCTGGAATCCCCGCTGGGACGGGCTGGGTCCACTTTTCACCTCCGCTCCCGCTCCATCCCACATCCTGGCTGAACCCGTGTTGGACAGCTCCCCCACCTCCTCTGCCCTTGCCAGTCCTGGAAGTGGCCGGTGTCTGAATCCGCCACCTCTCTCCCCATCCACGTCATCTGTTCGATGACAGCAGAATGGAGATTCAAGGTCAGCAGGTGAGGGGTTATTGGGTTCTCCTAACTGCACAGGTGACCGCTCCACTCTTGTTTGCCCTCTTGCCTGGCCTCTCTGGCCCACATCTCTGCCAGATCCTTCCTCCTACCGAGTAGCGGCGGGTCATAATGGCTATAGGCAGGAGCTGGCAATGCGGGGGGCCTTTGGCTCACAGCCATACGTTTAAGGCTCCTTCTGGGTGCTATGCTCAGACACCAGGGAAGGGCATTCTGACGCTTCCCTGCGTTGGCCAAGGCACCCTGGCTCCCAGCAATGCTATTCATAGGCGTCATCATCACTGTCATGCGGATCGCCAACAGCAGTGGCTGCTTAGCATCCCCGGACTCATGTCTGGAGACCTTGGAGAAGCAGACAGCACTAAAGGCAGCCTTGCCAAATGAATGGTTTCCTGGGAATTTCAAGCAAGCAAGTATACGTGCACACACTTTGAATTGCATCTGTTCAACTTCATATCGGACACACTCCTGCCACCGCACATGGACAGAAAAATTTCTCACATGCAAGCCCACTCTCCATCTCTGTCTTTCTCTGTCACTCGCCGCAGCCTCCACATGCTCACTCAGAACACACTGTGACGGGACCTCCTGGATCCACATCCAGATGCCTATTTACACATATCCAGACTTATGTTTAGGAAGTACACCCATGTACGGTGTCAGGAACACACACCGCACTCGTACAACCAAACACGGACACACTCACGCACTTGCGAGCACACCCAGTTTACCGTGCCTTGGAAGGTGCTAAGGGTTTTCAGGGCACTGGGTCCGACTTGATCGAATCAAGCCTGATATTGTTGTGGTGGCGTGGCTAGGGAGCCCAGCCCTGCATGTTGGCCAGCCCATTGGCACTTGTGTCTTCCCCTGCTGTCCTTACCTGTTTCCCATTCCCTGTACCATGCAGCTTGAGCGACCTGAATTGCAAACAACTCTGGCGGAATGCAATGAGGGGAGACATGTGAATGCGGCAGGACCACGGGATTATCCCCAGGAAGTACCCCAACCAAAGAAGGCATTCTTTACCCCACTGGTCTACACCCTGATGCAAGGCACTGTGGGCAGCGAGGGGCAGAGGCCTGTGCCCCAGAATGCCCTGGCTCTATTTCCGTCTCCTTGGTACATGGGCTTGGGGGCACGGCGCCCGTCCCGTGGAAGGCATCCTGGCCTTCCTCGCCACCAACTTCCATCAGCGGCTGAGTTCCTGAGGCTTGTCCCCTGCACTCATATTTGCTTCACCACAAACTCCCTGAGATTCTCTCTTCATGCCCTCCTTGCCCCTGCCTTGCTGCTGCTTCCACTCCTAGCATTAGCCTTCCTGCCTCCAGACTCCTATCAACTCACGCGTGCCACCGGGCCTCTGCCTCTTCGCCCCTGCCTCTGCTTCCCATTTTCCTCCTCCTCCATCTGAGCTTCTCAGGCTACACAGCTCCCGACGCATCTCGTCCCTTCCTCTGAGGAATTCAGAACCCCCTCCCTCTTCCTGGCCTTGCTATCTTCTCCAATTCGCCCTCTGCTCTCAGCCTCTGTACTCCTGGCCTCTCCCAGTCCTCTCGTGCACAACAGTCCGCAATCCTCTAAGCTGTAGACTCCCTGTTCTGTCCCCCAAATCCCTCTGCTTCTTTTCTCTGTGCAGGAGGTGTGTATATGAGGGAGGAGGGTTGGGGCCTTCCTTTTCTACCTTGTGGCTCCTTTTCCAGCGACTGACATCCTATTAGTCTGGAAAAAGCAACTGCTCACTTGACCGAGACCACTTGAAGCCCTTCACTGGCCTGCTAGTTAGCAGCCTGGTGTGCTTCTGAGGTTGCAGGACTGCGCATGCGCGGCCCGCCGTGTAGCAAAGCCTCCAGGAGGTGGCTGGATGATTTGGGTTTCTATGCCTTGCCCAGTGTGCTGAGGTGCATTTGCATTTGCATTCCAACAGGATCAGCTTTAGCGGGAGGGGGAGTGACGCCTCTTAGCGGTAGTCAGTTGTTGCTCACAGCCCAACAGGCCCTGCTTATGCCTCCTTGACTGCACATGCGCCCCAGGGGTGCTGGGAAGCCTCTGGGCGGTGCCTGGAGGGTTAGGCGCTCTGTGACGTGATCAGGTTCTAGGCGCCACCTGCTGACGTGTGCCAGTGTTCCAAGTGGAGTTGCCATAGCGAAAGGGACGCGAAGGCCCTTAGGGGTTGGCTCTGACTGCTCACCAGTTCTCACAGGCCAACAGGGAAGTACAGGACCTCCGCAGCCACAAATCGCACACCTGGAATCCCCGCTGGGACGGGCTGGGGTCCACTTTTCACCTCCGCTCCCGCTCCATCCCACATCCTGGCTGAACCCGTGTTGGACAGCTCCCCCACCTCCTCTGCCCTTGCCAGTCCTGGAAGTGGCCGGTGTCTGAATCCGCCACCTCTCTCCCCATCCACGTCATCTGTTCGATGACAGCAGAATGGAGATTCAAGGTCAGCAGGTGAGGGGTTATTGGGTTCTCCCTAACTGCACAGGTGACCGCTCCACTCTTGTTTGCCCTCTTGCCTGGCCTCTCTGGCCCACATCTCTGCCAGATCCTTCCTCCTACCGAGTAGCGGCGGGTCATAATGGCTATAGGCAGGAGCTGGCAATGCGGGGGGCCTTTGGCTCACAGCCATACGTTTAAGGCTCCTTCTGGGTGCTATGCTCAGACACCAGGGAAGGGCATTCTGACGCTTCCCTGCGTTGGCCAAGGCACCCTGGCTCCCAGCAATGCTATTCATAGGCGTCATCATCACTGTCATGCGGATCGCCAACAGCAGTGGCTGCTTAGCATCCCCGGACTCATGTCTGGAGACCTTGGAGAAGCAGGGACAGCACTAAAGGCAGCCTTGCCAAATGAATGGTTTCCTGGGAATTTCAAGCAAGCAAGTATACGTGCACACACTTTGAATTGCATCTGTTCAACTTCATATCGGACACACTCCTGCCACCGCACATGGACAGAAAATTTCTCACATGCAAGCCCACTCTCCATCTCTGTCTTTCTCTGTCACTCGCCGCAGCTCCACATGCTCACTCAGAACACACTGTGACGGGACCTCCTGGATCCACATCCAGATGCCTATTTACACATATCCAGACTTATGTTTAGGAAGTACACCCATGTACGGTGTCAGGAACACACACGCACTCGTACAACCAAACACGGACACACTCACGCACTTGCGAGCACACCCAGTTTACCGTGCCTTGGAAGGTGCTAAGGGTTTTCAGGGCACTGGGTCCGACTTGATCAAATCAAGCCTGATATTGTTGTGGTGGGCGTGGCTAGGGAGCCCAGCCCTGCATGTTGGCCAGCCCATTGGCACTTGTGTCTTCCCCTGCTGTCCTTACCTGTTTCCCATTCCCTGTACCATGCAGCTTGAGCGACCTGAATTGCAAACAACTCTTGGCGGAATGCAATGAGGGGAGACATGTGAATGCGGCAGGACCACGGGATTATCCCAGGAAGTACCCCAACCAAAGAAGGCATTCTTTACCCCACTGGTCTACACCCTGATGCAAGGCACTGTGGGCAGCGAGGGGCAGAGGCCTGTGCCCCAGAATGCCCTGGCTCTATTTCCGTCTCCTTGGTACATGGGCTTGGGGGCACGGCGCCCGTCCCGTGGAAGGCATCCTGGCCTTCCTCGCCACCAACTTCCATCAGCGGCTGAGTTCCTGAGGCTTGTCCCCTGCACTCATATTTGCTTCACCACAAACTCCCTGAGATTCTCTCTTCATGCCCTCCTTGCCCCTGCCTTGCTGCTGCTTCCACTCCTAGCATTAGCCTTCCTGCCTCCAGACTCCTATCAACTCATGCGTGCCACCGGGCCTCTGCCTCTTCGCCCCTGCCTCTGCTTCCCATTTTCCTCCTCCTCCATCTGAGCTTCTCAGGCTACACAGCTCCCGACGCATCTCGTCCCTTCCTCTGAGGAATTCAGAACCCCCTCCCTCTTCCTGGCCTTGTTATCTTCTCCAATTCGCCCTCTGCTCTCAGCCTCTGTACTCCTGGCCTCTCCCAGTCCTCTCGTGCACAACAGTCCGCAATCCTCTAAGCTGTAGACTCCCTGTTCTGTCCCCAAATCCCTCTGCTTCTTTTCTCTGTGCAGGAGGTGTGTATATGAGGGAGGAGGGTTGGGGCCTTCCTTTTCTACCTTGTGGCTCCTTTTCCAGCGACTGACATCCTATTAGTCTGGAAAAAGCAACTGCTCACTTGACCGAGACCACTTGAAGCCCTTCACTGGCCTGCTAGTTAGCAGCCTGGTGTGCTTCTGAGGTTGCAGGACTGCGCATGCGCGGCCCGCCGTGTAGCAAAGCCTCCAGGAGGTGGCTGGATGATTTGGGTTTCTATGCCTTGCCCAGTGTGCTGAGGTGCATTTGCATTTGCATTCCAACAGGATCAGCTTTAGCGGAGGGGGAGTGACGCCTCTTAGCGGTAGTCAGTTGTTGCTCACAGCCCAACAGGCCCTGCTTATGCCTCCTTGACTGCACATGCGCCCCAGGGGTGCTGGGAAGCCTCTGGGCGGTGCCTGGAGGGTTAGGCGCTCTGTGACGTGATCAGGTTCTAGGCGCCACCTGCTGACGTGTGCCAGTGTTCCAAGTGGAGTTGCCATAGCGAAAGGGACGCGAAGGCCCTTAGGGGTTGGCTCTGACTGCTCACCAGTTCTCACAGGCCAACAGGGAAGTACAGGACCTCCGCAGCCACAAATCGCACACCTGGAATCCCCGCTGGGACGGGCTGGGTCCACTTTTCACCTCCGCTCCCGCTCCATCCCACATCCTGGCTGAACCCGTGTTGGACAGCTCCCCCACCTCCTCTGCCCTTGCCAGTCCTGGAAGTGGCCGGTGTCTGAATCCGCCACCTCTCTCCCCATCCACGTCATCTGTTCGATGACCAGCAGAATGGAGATTCAAGGTCAGCAGGTGAGGGGTTATTGGGTTCTCCTAACTGCACAGGTGACCGCTCCACTCTTGTTTGCCCTCTTGCCTGGCCTCTCTGGCCCACATCTCTGCAGATCCTTCCTCCTACCGAGTAGCGGCGGGTCATAATGGCTATAGGCAGGAGCTGGCAATGCGGGGGGCCTTTGGCTCACAGCCATACGTTTAAGGCTCCTTCTGGGTGCTATGCTCAGACACCAGGGAAGGGCATTCTGACGCTTCCCTGCGTTGGCCAAGGCACCCTGGCTCCCAGCAATGCTATTCATAGGCGTCATCATCACTGTCATGCGGATCGCCAACAGCAGTGGCTGCTTAGCATCCCGGACTCATGTCTGGAGACCTTGGAGAAGCAGACAGCACTAAAGGCAGCCTTGCCAAATGAATGGTTTCCTGGAATTTCAAGCAAGCAAGTATACGTGCACACACTTTGAATTGCATCTGTTCAACTTCATATCGGACACACTCCTGCCACCGCACATGGACAGAAAATTTCTCACATGCAAGCCCACTCTCCATCTCTGTCTTTCTCTGTCACTCGCCGCAGCCTCCACATGCTCACTCAGAACACACTGTGACGGGACCTCCTGGATCCACATCCAGATGCCTATTTACACATATCCAGACTTATGTTTAGGAAGTACACCCATGTACGGTGTCAGGAACACACACGCACTCGTACAACCAAACACGGACACACTCACGCACTTGCGAGCACACCCAGTTTACCGTGCCTTGGAAGGTGCTAAGGGTTTTCAGGGCACTGGGTCGACTTGATCGAATCAAGCCTGATATTGTTGTGGTGGGCGTGGCTAGGGAGCCCAGCCCTGCATGTTGGCCAGCCCATTGGCACTTGTGTCTTCCCCTGCTGTCCTTACCTGTTTCCCATTCCCTGTACCATGCAGCTTGAGCGACCTGAATTGCAAACAACTCTTGGCGGAATGCAATGAGGGGAGACTGTGAATGCGGCAGGACCACGGGATTATCCCCAGGAAGTACCCCAACCAAAGAAGGCATTCTTTACCCCACTGGTCTACACCCTGATGCAAGGCACTGTGGGCAGCGAGGGGCAGAGGCCTGTGCCCCAGAATGCCCTGGCTCTATTTCCGTCTCCTTGGTACATGGGCTTGGGGGCACGGCGCCCGTCCCGTGGAAGGCATCCTGGCCTTCCTCGCCACCAACTTCCATCAGCGGCTGAGTTCCTGAGGCTTGTCCCCCTGCACTCATATTTGCTTCACCACAAACTCCTGAGATTCTCTCTTCATGCCCTCCTTGCCCCTGCCTTGCTGCTGCTTCCACTCCTAGCATTAGCCTTCCTGCCTCCAGACTCCTATCAACTCACGCGTGCCACCCGGGCCTCTGCCTCTTCGCCCCTGCCTCTGCTTCCATTTTCCTCCTCCTCCATCTGAGCTTCTCAGGCTACACAGCTCCCGACGCATCTCGTCCCTTCCTCTGAGGAATTCAGAACCCCCCTCCCTCTTCCTGGCCCTTGTTATCTTCTCCAATTCGCCCTCTGCTCTCAGCCTCTGTACTCCTGGCCTCTCCCAGTCCTCTCGTGCACAACAGTCCGCAATCCTCTAAGCTGTAGACTCCCTGTTCTGTCCCCCAAATCCCTCTGCTTCTTTTCTCTGTGCAGGAGGTGTGTATATGAGGGAGGAGGGTTGGGGCCTTCCTTTTCTACCTTGTGGCTCCTTTTCCAGCGACTGACATCCTATTAGTCTGGAAAAAGCAACTGCTCACTTGACCGAGACCACTTGAAGCCCTTCACTGGCCTGCTAGTTAGCAGCCT
>NW_025960270.1:0-34867 GCF_023159225.1 Perognathus longimembris pacificus
TCCTTTCCTAGAGTCCTATTTTTGCAGACATATCCCTTTGTCCTATCCTAGAATCACTTCCTAATGACCTGTCATATATTCCTATCCAAGACTTTTCGTATTCCTATCCCAGTCCAATCCTAGAGTCCTCTACTACAATCATATCCTAGTTCTTTCCTTGGGTCAAGTCCTAAATTCCAATCGTGGTTCCTTTTTGGAGTCCTATCCCACAGTCTTTTCGTAGATACCTTTCCTAGCACTATGTTTCTCCTATCCTAGTCGCGTGTTATACTCTTATCCAAGTACAGTCCTAGGGCCGGCACCCATTCCACTCTTCTGTCCTAACATAGATTCCTATCCTATTCCTATCCTACAGTCCTATTCTAGTCCTATCCTAGTACTATCCTAGTCCTATCGTAGGGGCTTATCCTAGAGTCCTATACCAATTCAACCGTACAGTACTACCCGATATATCTATCGTAGAGTACTAGCCACGTAGTAGCTTATATTCCTATCCTTGTCCTATCCTAGACCTATTCTAGTCCTCTTCTTGTCTTATCCTAGACGACTATCCTAGTCTTTTCCCAGCGTCCCATTCCAGTGTCCTATGTCAGTGGTATCCTAGAGTTCTAAACTAGTGTCCATTCCTTGAGTCCTATTTGATAGACGTATCCTTGTGTCCTATCCTAGATTCTTTTCATAGTGACCTATTATAGATTCCTCTCCTAGTCAGATCCGAGTCCTATCTTACTCCAATCCTAGAGTCCTCTACTAAAGTCCTATCCTAGAGTCCTATCCTAGAGTCCTATCCTATTTCAGACATACAGTCCTATCCTACATTCTTATGGTAGAGTCCTATCGCAGTCCCATCTTTACTCCTATCCTCGTCCTATCCTAGACATATTCTAGTCCTATGCTAGAGTCATATCCTAGAGTTCTCTCCGAGAGCACTATCTAAGAGTCCTATACCAGAGTATTATCCTCGAATCTTCTCCGCGTCTCTTATCCCAGAGTTCTATCCTTGTGTCCCATCTCGTTCCTATCCTAAAGTGCTATTGTAGATTCAGATCCTAGTTTTCTTTCCTAGAGTCCTTTTGTAAGACATATTCTTGTGTCCCATCCTAGTGTCTGTTCCGATTGTCCTGTCATAGATTCCTATCCTAGTCCTAGACCATTCTTATTCTATTTTCTAATCCTAGAGTCTTATCGTACAGTACTATCCTTGTACAATCTTAGTCCTACCCAGTATCCTATCCTAGATTCCAATTCTAGCCCTCTTCTAATAATTTCCTAGTGTCCCATCCTACAGTCCTGTCCTAGTCCTGTACTAGTGTCTTCACCAAGAATCCTATCCTAGATCCCATCATAGACACCTATTCTAGTCCTATCCTAATACTCTCCTAGAGTACGATCATAGACCTGTCATAGAGTCCTATACTAGTGTCCTAATGTAGACTCCTATACTAGAAGCCTATACCAAAGTCCAGTCCTAATCCTATCATAAAGTCCTGTCCTAGAGTCATATCTTACATTCCTATTCCATTTTCCTATCCTACTGTGCAATCCTTTAGGGGTATACTAGAATTGTATCCTCCATTCATATCCTACAGTTCAATTATAGAGGCCTATCCTAGAGTCCATTACAAGAGTCCTATCTTATCCTCCCTATCCTAGGGTCTTCTACTGAAGCCCTATCCTAGTTCAATCCTAGGGTCGTGTCCTAGGGTCCTGTCCTACTTGTCTCATGGAGTCCTATCCTTATATTCCTATCATAGAGTCCTACAGCAGTAGTGTCTTATAGTCCTATCCTAGTTCTATCCTAGACCTATTGTAGTCCTATTATTGTCCCATCCTAGAGTCATATCCAGGGCCTATATGAGACTCCTATCCTACAGGACTATCCTAGTCTTACCCTTGAGTTCTATCTGAGTGTCTTATTTCAGTTCTATCCCAGAATCTTATCCTAGAGTCCTATCTTTGTATCCTTTCCTAGAGTCCTATTAGGCAGACATATCCCTGTGTGCTATCATAGAGTCCTTTCCTAATGACCTATCATATATTCTTATCCTAGACTTTTCCTAGTCCTATCCCAGTCCAATCCTAGAGTCAGCTACTACAATCCTATCCTAGTTGTATCCTAGGGTCGTATGATAAATTCCTAACCTAGTCCTGTTTGGGAGTCCTTTTCCACAGTCTTATCGTAGAGTTCTTGCCCATCCTATGTTACTCTTATCCCAGTGCCCTGTTATACTCTTATACTAGTCCAATCCTAGGGCTATCACACATTCCTACTCTAGTGTCCTATCATAGACACCTATCCTATTACTATGCTATAGTCCTATTCTAGTCCTATCCTAGGGACTTATCCTGGAGTCCTATCCTAATTCACCCGTACAGTCCTACCCAATATATCTATTCTAGAGTACTACCCACGTAGTAGCTATTACTCCTATCCTAGTCCTATCCTTGACCTACTCTTGTCCTCTTCTTTTCCTATCGTTGAGGACTATTCTTGAGGACTATCCTAGTCTTATCCTAGAGTCCCATCCCAGTTTCCTATATCAGTGCTATCCTAGAGTCCTATCCTAGTGTCCTTTCCTAATGTCCTATTTGATAGACGTATCCTTGTGTCCTATCCTCGATTCTTTTCATAGTGACCTATCATAGATTCCGCTCCTAGTCATATGTTAGTCCAATCCTACTCCAATCCTAGAGTCCTCTACTAAAGACCTATCCTAGAGTCGTATCCTGGAGTGCTATCCTATTTCTGACATAGAGTCCTATCCTAAAGTCTTATGATAGAGTCCTATTGTAGTCCTATCTTTACTCCTATCCTAGTGCTTTCCTAGACATATTCTAGTCCTATGCTAGAGTCATATCCTAGCTTTCTATCCTAGATCACTATCCCAGATTCCTATCCCTGAGTCTTATCCTAGTATCCTATCTGATTCTTATCCCAGAGTCCTAACCTTGTGTCCCATCTCATTCCTATTCTAGTGTCCTATTCTAGAGTCCTATCAAACTGTTCTTTCCTAGAGTCCTATTCAACAGACCATATGCTTGTGTCCCCTCCTAGAGTGTGTTCCTACTTTTTTAAATCATAGATTCCTATCCAGGTCCTTGCCTATTCTTATTCTATTTTTTAATCCTAGAGTCTTATCATACAGACTTATCCTAGTGCTATCTCAGTCCTATCCTAGAATCCTATCCTAGATTCTAATTCTAGGCCTCTTCTAATTATTTCCTAGTGCTTATCGTATTTTCCTATCCTTGTCTTATACTAGAGTCATTACCTAGAGTCCTATCCTAAATCCTATCATACATCCCTATCCTAGTCCAGTTCTAATCCTATCCCAGAATCCTATCCTAGTCCTATCTTTGTCCTGACATGGAGTCCTATCCTAGTGTCGTAATGTAGAGTCCTACATTAGAAGCCTATTCTAGAGTCCTATCCTAGTCCTATCGTAAAGTCCTGTCCTAGAGTCACATCTTACATTCCTATACCATTTTCCTATCCTACTGTCCAATCCAATAGGGGTATACTATAATTTATCCTCCATTCATATCTTAGAGTTCAATTCTAGAAGCCTATCCTGGAGTTGATACCAAGAGTCTTATCCTTTCCTCCCTATCCTAGAGTCCTCTACTAAAGTTCTATCCTAGTTCAATCCTAGGGTCGTGTCCTAGAGTCCTGTCCAAGTTTTCTCATGGATTCCTATCCTGTATTCCTATCAAGGAGTCCGACAGAAGTACTGTCTTATAGTCCTATCCTGGTCCTATCCTAGGGACTTATCCGAGAGTCTTATACTAATTCACCCGTACAGTCCTACCCAATATATCTATTCTAGAGTACTACCCACGTAGTAGCTTATTCTCCTATCCAAGTGCTATCCTAGACCTATTCTAGTCCTCTTCTTGTTCTGTCCTTGAGGACTGTCCTAGAAGACTATGCTAGTGTTAGCCTGGAGTACTATCTGAGTGTCTTATTTCAGTGCTATCCCAGAATACTATCCTAGATCCTATCTTAGTATCCTTTCCTAGAGTCCTATTTTTGCAGACATATCCCTTTGTCCTATCCTAGAATCACTTCCTAATGACCTGTCATATATTCCTATCCAAGACTTTTCGTATTCCTATCCCAGTCCAATCCTAGAGTCCTCTACTACAATCATATCCTAGTTCTTTCCTTGGGTCAAGTCCTAAATTCCAATCGTGGTTCCTTTTTGGAGTCCTATCCCACAGTCTTTTCGTAGATACCTTTCCTAGCACTATGTTTCTCCTATCCTAGTCGCGTGTTATACTCTTATCCAAGTACAGTCCTAGGGCCGGCACCCATTCCACTCTTCTGTCCTAACATAGATTCCTATCCTATTCCTATCCTACAGTCCTATTCTAGTCCTATCCTAGTACTATCCTAGTCCTATCGTAGGGGCTTATCCTAGAGTCCTATACCAATTCAACCGTACAGTACTACCCGATATATCTATCGTAGAGTACTAGCCACGTAGTAGCTTATATTCCTATCCTTGTCCTATCCTAGACCTATTCTAGTCCTCTTCTTGTCTTATCCTAGACGACTATCCTAGTCTTTTCCCAGAGTCCCATTCCAGTGTCCTATGTCAGTGGTATCCTAGAGTTCTAAACTAGTGTCCATTCCTTGAGTCCTATTTGATAGACGTATCCTTGTGTCCTATCCTAGATTCTTTTCATAGTGACCTATTATAGATTCCTCTCCTAGTCAGATCCGAGTCCTATCTTACTCCAATCCTAGAGTCCTCTACTAAAGTCCTATCCTAGAGTCCTATCCTAGAGTCCTATCCTATTTCAGACATACAGTCCTATCCTACATTCTTATGGTAGAGTCCTATCGCAGTCCCATCTTTACTCCTATCCTCGTCCTATCCTAGACATATTCTAGTCCTATGCTAGAGTCATATCCTAGAGTTCTCTCCGAGAGCACTATCTAAGAGTCCTATACCAGAGTATTATCCTCGAATCTTCTCCGCGTCTCTTATCCCAGAGTTCTATCCTTGTGTCCCATCTCGTTCCTATCCTAAAGTGCTATTGTAGATTCAGATCCTAGTTTTCTTTCCTAGAGTCCTTTTGTAAGACATATTCTTGTGTCCCATCCTAGTGTCTGTTCCGATTGTCCTGTCATAGATTCCTATCCTAGTCCTAGACCATTCTTATTCTATTTTCTAATCCTAGAGTCTTATCGTACAGTACTATCCTTGTACAATCTTAGTCCTACCCAGTATCCTATCCTAGATTCCAATTCTAGCCCTCTTCTAATAATTTCCTAGTGTCCCATCCTACAGTCCTGTCCTAGTCCTGTACTAGTGTCTTCACCAAGAATCCTATCCTAGATCCCATCATAGACACCTATTCTAGTCCTATCCTAATACTCTCCTAGAGTACGATCATAGACCTGTCATAGAGTCCTATACTAGTGTCCTAATGTAGACTCCTATACTAGAAGCCTATACCAAAGTCCAGTCCTAATCCTATCATAAAGTCCTGTCCTAGAGTCATATCTTACATTCCTATTCCATTTTCCTATCCTACTGTGCAATCCTTTAGGGGTATACTAGAATTGTATCCTCCATTCATATCCTACAGTTCAATTATAGAGGCCTATCCTAGAGTCCATTACAAGAGTCCTATCTTATCCTCCCTATCCTAGGGTCTTCTACTGAAGCCCTATCCTAGTTCAATCCTAGGGTCGTGTCCTAGGGTCCTATCCTACTTGTCTCATGGAGTCCTATCCTTATATTCCTATCATAGAGTCCTACAGCAGTAGTGTCTTATAGTCCTATCCTAGTTCTATCCTAGACCTATTGTAGTCCTATTATTGTCCCATCCTAGAGTCATATCCAGGGCCTATATGAGACTCCTATCCTACAGGACTATCCTAGTCTTACCCTTGAGTTCTATCTGAGTGTCTTATTTCAGTTCTATCCCAGAATCTTATCCTAGAGTCCTATCTTTGTATCCTTTCCTAGAGTCCTATTAGGCAGACATATCCCTGTGTGCTATCATAGAGTCCTTTCCTAATGACCTATCATATATTCTTATCCTAGACTTTTCCTAGTCCTATCCCAGTCCAATCCTAGAGTCAGCTACTACAATCCTATCCTAGTTGTATCCTAGGGTCGTATGATAAATTCCTAACCTAGTCCTGTTTGGGAGTCCTTTTCCACAGTCTTATCGTAGAGTTCTTGCCCATCCTATGTTACTCTTATCCCAGTGCCCTGTTATACTCTTATACTAGTCCAATCCTAGGGCTATCACACATTCCTACTCTAGTGTCCTATCATAGACACCTATCCTATTACTATGCTATAGTCCTATTCTAGTCCTATCCTAGGGACTTATCCTGGAGTCCTATCCTAATTCACCCGTACAGTCCTACCCAATATATCTATTCTAGAGTACTACCCACGTAGTAGCTATTACTCCTATCCTAGTCCTATCCTTGACCTACTCTTGTCCTCTTCTTTTCCTATCGTTGAGGACTATTCTTGAGGACTATCCTAGTCTTATCCTAGAGTCCCATCCCAGTTTCCTATATCAGTGCTATCCTAGAGTCCTATCCTAGTGTCCTTTCCTAATGTCCTATTTGATAGACGTATCCTTGTGTCCTATCCTCGATTCTTTTCATAGTGACCTATCATAGATTCCGCTCCTAGTCATATGTTAGTCCAATCCTACTCCAATCCTAGAGTCCTCTACTAAAGACCTATCCTAGAGTCGTATCCTGGAGTGCTATCCTATTTCTGACATAGAGTCCTATCCTAAAGTCTTATGATAGAGTCCTATTGTAGTCCTATCTTTACTCCTATCCTAGTGCTTTCCTAGACATATTCTAGTCCTATGCTAGAGTCATATCCTAGCTTTCTATCCTAGATCACTATCCCAGATTCCTATCCCTGAGTCTTATCCTAGTATCCTATCTGATTCTTATCCCAGAGTCCTAACCTTGTGTCCCATCTCATTCCTATTCTAGTGTCCTATTCTAGAGTCCTATCAAACTGTTCTTTCCTAGAGTCCTATTCAACAGACCATATGCTTGTGTCCCCTCCTAGAGTGTGTTCCTACTTTTTTAAATCATAGATTCCTATCCAGGTCCTTGCCTATTCTTATTCTATTTTTTAATCCTAGAGTCTTATCATACAGACTTATCCTAGTGCTATCTCAGTCCTATCCTAGAATCCTATCCTAGATTCTAATTCTAGGCCTCTTCTAATTATTTCCTAGTGCTTATCGTATTTTCCTATCCTTGTCTTATACTAGAGTCATTACCTAGAGTCCTATCCTAAATCCTATCATACATCCCTATCCTAGTCCAGTTCTAATCCTATCCCAGAATCCTATCCTAGTCCTATCTTTGTCCTGACATGGAGTCCTATCCTAGTGTCGTAATGTAGAGTCCTACATTAGAAGCCTATTCTAGAGTCCTATCCTAGTCCTATCGTAAAGTCCTGTCCTAGAGTCACATCTTACATTCCTATACCATTTTCCTATCCTACTGTCCAATCCAATAGGGGTATACTATAATTTATCCTCCATTCATATCTTAGAGTTCAATTCTAGAAGCCTATCCTGGAGTTGATACCAAGAGTCTTATCCTTTCCTCCCTATCCTAGAGTCCTCTACTAAAGTTCTATCCTAGTTCAATCCTAGGGTCGTGTCCTAGAGTCCTGTCCAAGTTTTCTCATGGATTCCTATCCTGTATTCCTATCAAGGAGTCCGACAGAAGTACTGTCTTATAGTCCTATCCTGGTCCTATCCTAGGGACTTATCCGAGAGTCTTATACTAATTCACCCGTACAGTCCTACCCAATATATCTATTCTAGAGTACTACCCACGTAGTAGCTTATTCTCCTATCCAAGTGCTATCCTAGACCTATTCTAGTCCTCTTCTTGTTCTGTCCTTGAGGACTGTCCTAGAAGACTATGCTAGTGTTAGCCTGGAGTACTATCTGAGTGTCTTATTTCAGTGCTATCCCAGAATACTATCCTAGATCCTATCTTAGTATCCTTTCCTAGAGTCCTATTTTTGCAGACATATCCCTTTGTCCTATCCTAGAATCACTTCCTAATGACCTGTCATATATTCCTATCCAAGACTTTTCGTATTCCTATCCCAGTCCAATCCTAGAGTCCTCTACTACAATCATATCCTAGTTCTTTCCTTGGGTCAAGTCCTAAATTCCAATCGTGGTTCCTTTTTGGAGTCCTATCCCACAGTCTTTTCGTAGATACCTTTCCTAGCACTATGTTTCTCCTATCCTAGTCGCGTGTTATACTCTTATCCAAGTACAGTCCTAGGGCCGGCACCCATTCCACTCTTCTGTCCTAACATAGATTCCTATCCTATTCCTATCCTACAGTCCTATTCTAGTCCTATCCTAGTACTATCCTAGTCCTATCGTAGGGGCTTATCCTAGAGTCCTATACCAATTCAACCGTACAGTACTACCCGATATATCTATCGTAGAGTACTAGCCACGTAGTAGCTTATATTCCTATCCTTGTCCTATCCTAGACCTATTCTAGTCCTCTTCTTGTCTTATCCTAGACGACTATCCTAGTCTTTTCCCAGCGTCCCATTCCAGTGTCCTATGTCAGTGGTATCCTAGAGTTCTAAACTAGTGTCCATTCCTTGAGTCCTATTTGATAGACGTATCCTTGTGTCCTATCCTAGATTCTTTTCATAGTGACCTATTATAGATTCCTCTCCTAGTCAGATCCGAGTCCTATCTTACTCCAATCCTAGAGTCCTCTACTAAAGTCCTATCCTAGAGTCCTATCCTAGAGTCCTATCCTATTTCAGACATACAGTCCTATCCTACATTCTTATGGTAGAGTCCTATCGCAGTCCCATCTTTACTCCTATCCTCGTCCTATCCTAGACATATTCTAGTCCTATGCTAGAGTCATATCCTAGAGTTCTCTCCGAGAGCACTATCTAAGAGTCCTATACCAGAGTATTATCCTCGAATCTTCTCCGCGTCTCTTATCCCAGAGTTCTATCCTTGTGTCCCATCTCGTTCCTATCCTAAAGTGCTATTGTAGATTCAGATCCTAGTTTTCTTTCCTAGAGTCCTTTTGTAAGACATATTCTTGTGTCCCATCCTAGTGTCTGTTCCGATTGTCCTGTCATAGATTCCTATCCTAGTCCTAGACCATTCTTATTCTATTTTCTAATCCTAGAGTCTTATCGTACAGTACTATCCTTGTACAATCTTAGTCCTACCCAGTATCCTATCCTAGATTCCAATTCTAGCCCTCTTCTAATAATTTCCTAGTGTCCCATCCTACAGTCCTGTCCTAGTCCTGTACTAGTGTCTTCACCAAGAATCCTATCCTAGATCCCATCATAGACACCTATTCTAGTCCTATCCTAATACTCTCCTAGAGTACGATCATAGACCTGTCATAGAGTCCTATACTAGTGTCCTAATGTAGACTCCTATACTAGAAGCCTATACCAAAGTCCAGTCCTAATCCTATCATAAAGTCCTGTCCTAGAGTCATATCTTACATTCCTATTCCATTTTCCTATCCTACTGTGCAATCCTTTAGGGGTATACTAGAATTGTATCCTCCATTCATATCCTACAGTTCAATTATAGAGGCCTATCCTAGAGTCCATTACAAGAGTCCTATCTTATCCTCCCTATCCTAGGGTCTTCTACTGAAGCCCTATCCTAGTTCAATCCTAGGGTCGTGTCCTAGGGTCCTGTCCTACTTGTCTCATGGAGTCCTATCCTTATATTCCTATCATAGAGTCCTACAGCAGTAGTGTCTTATAGTCCTATCCTAGTTCTATCCTAGACCTATTGTAGTCCTATTATTGTCCCATCCTAGAGTCATATCCAGGGCCTATATGAGACTCCTATCCTACAGGACTATCCTAGTCTTACCCTTGAGTTCTATCTGAGTGTCTTATTTCAGTTCTATCCCAGAATCTTATCCTAGAGTCCTATCTTTGTATCCTTTCCTAGAGTCCTATTAGGCAGACATATCCCTGTGTGCTATCATAGAGTCCTTTCCTAATGACCTATCATATATTCTTATCCTAGACTTTTCCTAGTCCTATCCCAGTCCAATCCTAGAGTCAGCTACTACAATCCTATCCTAGTTGTATCCTAGGGTCGTATGATAAATTCCTAACCTAGTCCTGTTTGGGAGTCCTTTTCCACAGTCTTATCGTAGAGTTCTTGCCCATCCTATGTTACTCTTATCCCAGTGCCCTGTTATACTCTTATACTAGTCCAATCCTAGGGCTATCACACATTCCTACTCTAGTGTCCTATCATAGACACCTATCCTATTACTATGCTATAGTCCTATTCTAGTCCTATCCTAGGGACTTATCCTGGAGTCCTATCCTAATTCACCCGTACAGTCCTACCCAATATATCTATTCTAGAGTACTACCCACGTAGTAGCTATTACTCCTATCCTAGTCCTATCCTTGACCTACTCTTGTCCTCTTCTTTTCCTATCGTTGAGGACTATTCTTGAGGACTATCCTAGTCTTATCCTAGAGTCCCATCCCAGTTTCCTATATCAGTGCTATCCTAGAGTCCTATCCTAGTGTCCTTTCCTAATGTCCTATTTGATAGACGTATCCTTGTGTCCTATCCTCGATTCTTTTCATAGTGACCTATCATAGATTCCGCTCCTAGTCATATGTTAGTCCAATCCTACTCCAATCCTAGAGTCCTCTACTAAAGACCTATCCTAGAGTCGTATCCTGGAGTGCTATCCTATTTCTGACATAGAGTCCTATCCTAAAGTCTTATGATAGAGTCCTATTGTAGTCCTATCTTTACTCCTATCCTAGTGCTTTCCTAGACATATTCTAGTCCTATGCTAGAGTCATATCCTAGCTTTCTATCCTAGATCACTATCCCAGATTCCTATCCCTGAGTCTTATCCTAGTATCCTATCTGATTCTTATCCCAGAGTCCTAACCTTGTGTCCCATCTCATTCCTATTCTAGTGTCCTATTCTAGAGTCCTATCAAACTGTTCTTTCCTAGAGTCCTATTCAACAGACCATATGCTTGTGTCCCCTCCTAGAGTGTGTTCCTACTTTTTTAAATCATAGATTCCTATCCAGGTCCTTGCCTATTCTTATTCTATTTTTTAATCCTAGAGTCTTATCATACAGACTTATCCTAGTGCTATCTCAGTCCTATCCTAGAATCCTATCCTAGATTCTAATTCTAGGCCTCTTCTAATTATTTCCTAGTGCTTATCGTATTTTCCTATCCTTGTCTTATACTAGAGTCATTACCTAGAGTCCTATCCTAAATCCTATCATACATCCCTATCCTAGTCCAGTTCTAATCCTATCCCAGAATCCTATCCTAGTCCTATCTTTGTCCTGACATGGAGTCCTATCCTAGTGTCGTAATGTAGAGTCCTACATTAGAAGCCTATTCTAGAGTCCTATCCTAGTCCTATCGTAAAGTCCTGTCCTAGAGTCACATCTTACATTCCTATACCATTTTCCTATCCTACTGTCCAATCCAATAGGGGTATACTATAATTTATCCTCCATTCATATCTTAGAGTTCAATTCTAGAAGCCTATCCTGGAGTTGATACCAAGAGTCTTATCCTTTCCTCCCTATCCTAGAGTCCTCTACTAAAGTTCTATCCTAGTTCAATCCTAGGGTCGTGTCCTAGAGTCCTGTCCAAGTTTTCTCATGGATTCCTATCCTGTATTCCTATCAAGGAGTCCGACAGAAGTACTGTCTTATAGTCCTATCCTGGTCCTATCCTAGGGACTTATCCGAGAGTCTTATACTAATTCACCCGTACAGTCCTACCCAATATATCTATTCTAGAGTACTACCCACGTAGTAGCTTATTCTCCTATCCAAGTGCTATCCTAGACCTATTCTAGTCCTCTTCTTGTTCTGTCCTTGAGGACTGTCCTAGAAGACTATGCTAGTGTTAGCCTGGAGTACTATCTGAGTGTCTTATTTCAGTGCTATCCCAGAATACTATCCTAGATCCTATCTTAGTATCCTTTCCTAGAGTCCTATTTTTGCAGACATATCCCTTTGTCCTATCCTAGAATCACTTCCTAATGACCTGTCATATATTCCTATCCAAGACTTTTCGTATTCCTATCCCAGTCCAATCCTAGAGTCCTCTACTACAATCATATCCTAGTTCTTTCCTTGGGTCAAGTCCTAAATTCCAATCGTGGTTCCTTTTGGAGTCCTATCCCACAGTCTTTTCGTAGATACCTTTCCTAGCACTATGTTTCTCCTATCCTAGTCGCGTGTTATACTCTTATCCAAGTACAGTCCTAGGGCCGGCACCCATTCCACTCTTCTGTCCTAACATAGATTCCTATCCTATTCCTATCCTACAGTCCTATTCTAGTCCTATCCTAGTACTATCCTAGTCCTATCGTAGGGGCTTATCCTAGAGTCCTATACCAATTCAACCGTACAGTACTACCCGATATATCTATCGTAGAGTACTAGCCACGTAGTAGCTTATATTCCTATCCTTGTCCTATCCTAGACCTATTCTAGTCCTCTTGTTGTCTTATCCTAGACGACTATCCTAGTCTTTTCCCAGAGTCCCATTCCAGTGTCCTATGTCAGTGGTATCCTAGAGTTCTAAACTAGTGTCCATTCCTTGAGTCCTATTTGATAGACGTATCCTTGTGTCCTATCCTAGATTCTTTTCATAGTGACCTATTATAGATTCCTCTCCTAGTCAGATCCGAGTCCTATCTTACTCCAATCCTAGAGTCCTCTACTAAAGTCCTATCCTAGAGTCCTATCCTAGAGTCCTATCCTATTTCAGACATACAGTCCTATCCTACATTCTTATGGTAGAGTCCTATCGCAGTCCCATCTTTACTCCTATCCTCGTCCTATCCTAGACATATTCTAGTCCTATGCTAGAGTCATATCCTAGAGTTCTCTCCGAGAGCACTATCTAAGAGTCCTATACCAGAGTATTATCCTCGAATCTTCTCCGCGTCTCTTATCCCAGAGTTCTATCCTTGTGTCCCATCTCGTTCCTATCCTAAAGTGCTATTGTAGATTCAGATCCTAGTTTTCTTTCCTAGAGTCCTTTTGTAAGACATATTCTTGTGTCCCATCCTAGTGTCTGTTCCGATTGTCCTGTCATAGATTCCTATCCTAGTCCTAGACCATTCTTATTCTATTTTCTAATCCTAGAGTCTTATCGTACAGTACTATCCTTGTACAATCTTAGTCCTACCCAGTATCCTATCCTAGATTCCAATTCTAGCCCTCTTCTAATAATTTCCTAGTGTCCCATCCTACAGTCCTGTCCTAGTCCTGTACTAGTGTCTTCACCAAGAATCCTATCCTAGATCCCATCATAGACACCTATTCTAGTCCTATCCTAATACTCTCCTAGAGTACGATCATAGACCTGTCATAGAGTCCTATACTAGTGTCCTAATGTAGACTCCTATACTAGAAGCCTATACCAAAGTCCAGTCCTAATCCTATCATAAAGTCCTGTCCTAGAGTCATATCTTACATTCCTATTCCATTTTCCTATCCTACTGTGCAATCCTTTAGGGGTATACTAGAATTGTATCCTCCATTCATATCCTACAGTTCAATTATAGAGGCCTATCCTAGAGTCCATTACAAGAGTCCTATCTTATCCTCCCTATCCTAGGGTCTTCTACTGAAGCCCTATCCTAGTTCAATCCTAGGGTCGTGTCCTAGGGTCCTATCCTACTTGTCTCATGGAGTCCTATCCTTATATTCCTATCATAGAGTCCTACAGCAGTAGTGTCTTATAGTCCTATCCTAGTTCTATCCTAGACCTATTGTAGTCCTATTATTGTCCCATCCTAGAGTCATATCCAGGGCCTATATGAGACTCCTATCCTACAGGACTATCCTAGTCTTACCCTTGAGTTCTATCTGAGTGTCTTATTTCAGTTCTATCCCAGAATCTTATCCTAGAGTCCTATCTTTGTATCCTTTCCTAGAGTCCTATTAGGCAGACATATCCCTGTGTGCTATCATAGAGTCCTTTCCTAATGACCTATCATATATTCTTATCCTAGACTTTTCCTAGTCCTATCCCAGTCCAATCCTAGAGTCAGCTACTACAATCCTATCCTAGTTGTATCCTAGGGTCGTATGATAAATTCCTAACCTAGTCCTGTTTGGGAGTCCTTTTCCACAGTCTTATCGTAGAGTTCTTGCCCATCCTATGTTACTCTTATCCCAGTGCCCTGTTATACTCTTATACTAGTCCAATCCTAGGGCTATCACACATTCCTACTCTAGTGTCCTATCATAGACACCTATCCTATTACTATGCTATAGTCCTATTCTAGTCCTATCCTAGGGACTTATCCTGGAGTCCTATCCTAATTCACCCGTACAGTCCTACCCAATATATCTATTCTAGAGTACTACCCACGTAGTAGCTATTACTCCTATCCTAGTCCTATCCTTGACCTACTCTTGTCCTCTTCTTTTCCTATCGTTGAGGACTATTCTTGAGGACTATCCTAGTCTTATCCTAGAGTCCCATCCCAGTTTCCTATATCAGTGCTATCCTAGAGTCCTATCCTAGTGTCCTTTCCTAATGTCCTATTTGATAGACGTATCCTTGTGTCCTATCCTCGATTCTTTTCATAGTGACCTATCATAGATTCCGCTCCTAGTCATATGTTAGTCCAATCCTACTCCAATCCTAGAGTCCTCTACTAAAGACCTATCCTAGAGTCGTATCCTGGAGTGCTATCCTATTTCTGACATAGAGTCCTATCCTAAAGTCTTATGATAGAGTCCTATTGTAGTCCTATCTTTACTCCTATCCTAGTGCTTTCCTAGACATATTCTAGTCCTATGCTAGAGTCATATCCTAGCTTTCTATCCTAGATCACTATCCCAGATTCCTATCCCTGAGTCTTATCCTAGTATCCTATCTGATTCTTATCCCAGAGTCCTAACCTTGTGTCCCATCTCATTCCTATTCTAGTGTCCTATTCTAGAGTCCTATCAAACTGTTCTTTCCTAGAGTCCTATTCAACAGACCATATGCTTGTGTCCCCTCCTAGAGTGTGTTCCTACTTTTTTAAATCATAGATTCCTATCCAGGTCCTTGCCTATTCTTATTCTATTTTTTAATCCTAGAGTCTTATCATACAGACTTATCCTAGTGCTATCTCAGTCCTATCCTAGAATCCTATCCTAGATTCTAATTCTAGGCCTCTTCTAATTATTTCCTAGTGCTTATCGTATTTTCCTATCCTTGTCTTATACTAGAGTCATTACCTAGAGTCCTATCCTAAATCCTATCATACATCCCTATCCTAGTCCAGTTCTAATCCTATCCCAGAATCCTATCCTAGTCCTATCTTTGTCCTGACATGGAGTCCTATCCTAGTGTCGTAATGTAGAGTCCTACATTAGAAGCCTATTCTAGAGTCCTATCCTAGTCCTATCGTAAAGTCCTGTCCTAGAGTCACATCTTACATTCCTATACCATTTTCCTATCCTACTGTCCAATCCAATAGGGGTATACTATAATTTATCCTCCATTCATATCTTAGAGTTCAATTCTAGAAGCCTATCCTGGAGTTGATACCAAGAGTCTTATCCTTTCCTCCCTATCCTAGAGTCCTCTACTAAAGTTCTATCCTAGTTCAATCCTAGGGTCGTGTCCTAGAGTCCTGTCCAAGTTTTCTCATGGATTCCTATCCTGTATTCCTATCAAGGAGTCCGACAGGAGTACTGTCTTATAGTCCTATCCTGGTCCTATCCTAGGGACTTATCCGAGAGTCTTATACTAATTCACCCGTACAGTCCTACCCAATATATCTATTCTAGAGTACTACCCACGTAGTAGCTTATTCTCCTATCCAAGTGCTATCCTAGACCTATTCTAGTCCTCTTCTTGTTCTGTCCTTGAGGACTGTCCTAGAAGACTATGCTAGTGTTAGCCTGGAGTACTATCTGAGTGTCTTATTTCAGTGCTATCCCAGAATACTATCCTAGATCCTATCTTAGTATCCTTTCCTAGAGTCCTATTTTTGCAGACATATCCCTTTGTCCTATCCTAGAATCACTTCCTAATGACCTGTCATATATTCCTATCCAAGACTTTTCGTATTCCTATCCCAGTCCAATCCTAGAGTCCTCTACTACAATCATATCCTAGTTCTTTCCTTGGGTCAAGTCCTAAATTCCAATCGTGGTTCCTTTTGGAGTCCTATCCCACAGTCTTTTTCGTAGATACCTTTCCTAGCACTATGTTTCTCCTATCCTAGTCGCGTGTTATACTCTTATCCAAGTACAGTCCTAGGGCCGGCACCCATTCCACTCTTCTGTCCTAACATAGATTCCTATCCTATTCCTATCCTACAGTCCTATTCTAGTCCTATCCTAGTACTATCCTAGTCCTATCGTAGGGGCTTATCCTAGAGTCCTATACCAATTCAACCTACAGTACTACCCGATATATCTATCGTAGAGTACTAGCCACGTAGTAGCTTATATTCCTATCCTTGTCCTATCCTAGACCTATTCTAGTCCTCTTGTTGTCTTATCCTAGACGACTATCCTAGTCTTTTCCCAGAGTCCCATTCCAGTGTCCTATGTCAGTGGTATCCTAGAGTTCTAAACTAGTGTCCATTCCTTGAGTCCTATTTGATAGACGTATCCTTGTGTCCTATCCTAGATTCTTTTCATAGTGACCTATTATAGATTCCTCTCCTAGTCAGATCCGAGTCCTATCTTACTCCAATCCTAGAGTCCTCTACTAAAGTCCTATCCTAGAGTCCTATCCTAGAGTCCTATCCTATTTCAGACATACAGTCCTATCCTACATTCTTATGGTAGAGTCCTATCGCAGTCCCATCTTTACTCCTATCCTCGTCCTATCCTAGACATATTCTAGTCCTATGCTAGAGTCATATCCTAGAGTTCTCTCCGAGAGCACTATCTAAGAGTCCTATACCAGAGTATTATCCTCGAATCTTCTCCGCGTCTCTTATCCCAGAGTTCTATCCTTGTGTCCCATCTCGTTCCTATCCTAAAGTGCTATTGTAGATTCAGATCCTAGTTTTCTTTCCTAGAGTCCTTTTGTAAGACATATTCTTGTGTCCCATCCTAGTGTCTGTTCCGATTGTCCTGTCATAGATTCCTATCCTAGTCCTAGACCATTCTTATTCTATTTTCTAATCCTAGAGTCTTATCGTACAGTACTATCCTTGTACAATCTTAGTCCTACCCAGTATCCTATCCTAGATTCCAATTCTAGCCCTCTTCTAATAATTTCCTAGTGTCCCATCCTACAGTCCTGTCCTAGTCCTGTACTAGTGTCTTCACCAAGAATCCTATCCTAGATCCCATCATAGACACCTATTCTAGTCCTATCCTAATACTCTCCTAGAGTACGATCATAGACCTGTCATAGAGTCCTATACTAGTGTCCTAATGTAGACTCCTATACTAGAAGCCTATACCAAAGTCCAGTCCTAATCCTATCATAAAGTCCTGTCCTAGAGTCATATCTTACATTCCTATTCCATTTTCCTATCCTACTGTGCAATCCTTTAGGGGTATACTAGAATTGTATCCTCCATTCATATCCTACAGTTCAATTATAGAGGCCTATCCTAGAGTCCATTACAAGAGTCCTATCTTATCCTCCCTATCCTAGGGTCTTCTACTGAAGCCCTATCCTAGTTCAATCCTAGGGTCGTGTCCTAGGGTCCTATCCTACTTGTCTCATGGAGTCCTATCCTTATATTCCTATCATAGAGTCCTACAGCAGTAGTGTCTTATAGTCCTATCCTAGTTCTATCCTAGACCTATTGTAGTCCTATTATTGTCCCATCCTAGAGTCATATCCAGGGCCTATATGAGACTCCTATCCTACAGGACTATCCTAGTCTTACCCTTGAGTTCTATCTGAGTGTCTTATTTCAGTTCTATCCCAGAATCTTATCCTAGAGTCCTATCTTTGTATCCTTTCCTAGAGTCCTATTAGGCAGACATATCCCTGTGTGCTATCATAGAGTCCTTTCCTAATGACCTATCATATATTCTTATCCTAGACTTTTCCTAGTCCTATCCCAGTCCAATCCTAGAGTCAGCTACTACAATCCTATCCTAGTTGTATCCTAGGGTCGTATGATAAATTCCTAACCTAGTCCTGTTTGGGAGTCCTTTTCCACAGTCTTATCGTAGAGTTCTTGCCCATCCTATGTTACTCTTATCCCAGTGCCCTGTTATACTCTTATACTAGTCCAATCCTAGGGCTATCACACATTCCTACTCTAGTGTCCTATCATAGACACCTATCCTATTACTATGCTATAGTCCTATTCTAGTCCTATCCTAGGGACTTATCCTGGAGTCCTATCCTAATTCACCCGTACAGTCCTACCCAATATATCTATTCTAGAGTACTACCCACGTAGTAGCTATTACTCCTATCCTAGTCCTATCCTTGACCTACTCTTGTCCTCTTCTTTTCCTATCGTTGAGGACTATTCTTGAGGACTATCCTAGTCTTATCCTAGAGTCCCATCCCAGTTTCCTATATCAGTGCTATCCTAGAGTCCTATCCTAGTGTCCTTTCCTAATGTCCTATTTGATAGACGTATCCTTGTGTCCTATCCTCGATTCTTTTCATAGTGACCTATCATAGATTCCGCTCCTAGTCATATGTTAGTCCAATCCTACTCCAATCCTAGAGTCCTCTACTAAAGACCTATCCTAGAGTCGTATCCTGGAGTGCTATCCTATTTCTGACATAGAGTCCTATCCTAAAGTCTTATGATAGAGTCCTATTGTAGTCCTATCTTTACTCCTATCCTAGTGCTTTCCTAGACATATTCTAGTCCTATGCTAGAGTCATATCCTAGCTTTCTATCCTAGATCACTATCCCAGATTCCTATCCCTGAGTCTTATCCTAGTATCCTATCTGATTCTTATCCCAGAGTCCTAACCTTGTGTCCCATCTCATTCCTATTCTAGTGTCCTATTCTAGAGTCCTATCAAACTGTTCTTTCCTAGAGTCCTATTCAACAGACCATATGCTTGTGTCCCCTCCTAGAGTGTGTTCCTACTTTTTTAAATCATAGATTCCTATCCAGGTCCTTGCCTATTCTTATTCTATTTTTTAATCCTAGAGTCTTATCATACAGACTTATCCTAGTGCTATCTCAGTCCTATCCTAGAATCCTATCCTAGATTCTAATTCTAGGCCTCTTCTAATTATTTCCTAGTGCTTATCGTATTTTCCTATCCTTGTCTTATACTAGAGTCATTACCTAGAGTCCTATCCTAAATCCTATCATACATCCCTATCCTAGTCCAGTTCTAATCCTATCCCAGAATCCTATCCTAGTCCTATCTTTGTCCTGACATGGAGTCCTATCCTAGTGTCATAATGTAGAGTCCTACATTAGAAGCCTATTCTAGAGTCCTATCCTAGTCCTATCGTAAAGTCCTGTCCTAGAGTCACATCTTACATTCCTATACCATTTTCCTATCCTACTGTCCAATCCAATAGGGGTATACTATAATTTATCCTCCATTCATATCTTAGAGTTCAATTCTAGAAGCCTATCCTGGAGTTGATACCAAGAGTCTTATCCTTTCCTCCCTATCCTAGAGTCCTCTACTAAAGTTCTATCCTAGTTCAATCCTAGGGTCGTGTCCTAGAGTCCTGTCCAAGTTTTCTCATGGATTCCTATCCTGTATTCCTATCAAGGAGTCCGACAGGAGTACTGTCTTATAGTCCTATCCTGGTCCTATCCTAGGGACTTATCCGAGAGTCTTATACTAATTCACCCGTACAGTCCTACCCAATATATCTATTCTAGAGTACTACCCACGTAGTAGCTTATTCTCCTATCCAAGTGCTATCCTAGACCTATTCTAGTCCTCTTCTTGTTCTGTCCTTGAGGACTGTCCTAGAAGACTATGCTAGTGTTAGCCTGGAGTACTATCTGAGTGTCTTATTTCAGTGCTATCCCAGAATACTATCCTAGATCCTATCTTAGTATCCTTTCCTAGAGTCCTATTTTTGCAGACATATCCCTTTGTCCTATCCTAGAATCACTTCCTAATGACCTGTCATATATTCCTATCCAAGACTTTTCGTATTCCTATCCCAGTCCAATCCTAGAGTCCTCTACTACAATCATATCCTAGTTCTTTCCTTGGGTCAAGTCCTAAATTCCAATCGTGGTTCCTCTTTGGAGTCCTATCCCACAGTTTTTTCGTAGATACCTTTCCTAGCACTATGTTTCTCCTATCCTAGTCGCGTGTTATACTGTTATCCAAGTACAGTCCTAGGGCCGGCACCCATTCCACTCTTCTGTCCTAACATAGATTCCTATCCTATTCCTATCCTACAGTCCTATTCTAGTCCTATCCTAGTACTATCCTAGTCCTATCGTAGGGGCTTATCCTAGAGTCCTATACCAATTCAACCGTACAGTACTACCCGATATATCTATCGTAGAGTACTAGCCACGTAGTAGCTTATATTCCTATCCTTGTCCTATCCTAGACCTATTCTAGTCCTCTTGTTGTCTTATCCTAGACGACTATCCTAGTCTTTTCCCAGAGTCCCATTCCAGTGTCCTATGTCAGTGGTATCCTAGAGTTCTAAACTAGTGTCCATTCCTTGAGTCCTATTTGATAGACGTATCCTTGTGTCCTATCCTAGATTCTTTTCATAGTGACCTATTATAGATTCCTCTCCTAGTCAGATCCGAGTCCTATCTTACTCCAATCCTAGAGTCCTCTACTAAAGTCCTATCCTAGAGTCCTATCCTAGAGTCCTATCCTATTTCAGACATACAGTCCTATCCTACATTCTTATGGTAGAGTCCTATCGCAGTCCCATCTTTACTCCTATCCTCGTCCTATCCTAGACATATTCTAGTCCTATGCTAGAGTCATATCCTAGAGTTCTCTCCGAGAGCACTATCTAAGAGTCCTATACCAGAGTATTATCCTCGAATCTTCTCCGCGTCTCTTATCCCAGAGTTCTATCCTTGTGTCCCATCTCGTTCCTATCCTAAAGTGCTATTGTAGATTCAGATCCTAGTTTTCTTTCCTAGAGTCCTTTTGTAAGACATATTCTTGTGTCCCATCCTAGTGTCTGTTCCGATTGTCCTGTCATAGATTCCTATCCTAGTCCTAGACCATTCTTATTCTATTTTCTAATCCTAGAGTCTTATCGTACAGTACTATCCTTGTACAATCTTAGTCCTACCCAGTATCCTATCCTAGATTCCAATTCTAGCCCTCTTCTAATAATTTCCTAGTGTCCCATCCTACAGTCCTGTCCTAGTCCTGTACTAGTGTCTTCACCAAGAATCCTATCCTAGATCCCATCATAGACACCTATTCTAGTCCTATCCTAATACTCTCCTAGAGTACGATCATAGACCTGTCATAGAGTCCTATACTAGTGTCCTAATGTAGACTCCTATACTAGAAGCCTATACCAAAGTCCAGTCCTAATCCTATCATAAAGTCCTGTCCTAGAGTCATATCTTACATTCCTATTCCATTTTCCTATCCTACTGTGCAATCCTTTAGGGGTATACTAGAATTGTATCCTCCATTCATATCCTACAGTTCAATTATAGAGGCCTATCCTAGAGTCCATTACAAGAGTCCTATCTTATCCTCCCTATCCTAGGGTCTTCTACTGAAGCCCTATCCTAGTTCAATCCTAGGGTCGTGTCCTAGGCTCCTATCCTACTTGTCTCATGGAGTCCTATCCTTATATTCCTATCATAGAGTCCTACAGCAGTAGTGTCTTATAGTCCTATCCTAGTTCTATCCTAGACCTATTGTAGTCCTATTATTGTCCCATCCTAGAGTCATATCCAGGGCCTATATGAGACTCCTATCCTACAGGACTATCCTAGTCTTACCCTTGAGTTCTATCTGAGTGTCTTATTTCAGTTCTATCCCAGAATCTTATCCTAGAGTCCTATCTTTGTATCCTTTCCTAGAGTCCTATTAGGCAGACATATCCCTGTGTGCTATCATAGAGTCCTTTCCTAATGACCTATCATATATTCTTATCCTAGACTTTTCCTAGTCCTATCCCAGTCCAATCCTAGAGTCAGCTACTACAATCCTATCCTAGTTGTATCCTAGGGTCGTATGATAAATTCCTAACCTAGTCCTGTTTGGGAGTCCTTTTCCACAGTCTTATCGTAGAGTTCTTGCCCATCCTATGTTACTCTTATCCCAGTGCCCTGTTATACTCTTATACTAGTCCAATCCTAGGGCTATCACACATTCCTACTCTAGTGTCCTATCATAGACACCTATCCTATTACTATGCTATAGTCCTATTCTAGTCCTATCCTAGGGACTTATCCTGGAGTCCTATCCTAATTCACCCGTACAGTCCTACCCAATATATCTATTCTAGAGTACTACCCACGTAGTAGCTATTACTCCTATCCTAGTCCTATCCTTGACCTACTCTTGTCCTCTTCTTTTCCTATCGTTGAGGACTATTCTTGAGGACTATCCTAGTCTTATCCTAGAGTCCCATCCCAGTTTCCTATATCAGTGCTATCCTAGAGTCCTATCCTAGTGTCCTTTCCTAATGTCCTATTTGATAGACGTATCCTTGTGTCCTATCCTCGATTCTTTTCATAGTGACCTATCATAGATTCCGCTCCTAGTCATATGTTAGTCCAATCCTACTCCAATCCTAGAGTCCTCTACTAAAGACCTATCCTAGAGTCGTATCCTGGAGTGCTATCCTATTTCTGACATAGAGTCCTATCCTAAAGTCTTATGATAGAGTCCTATTGTAGTCCTATCTTTACTCCTATCCTAGTGCTTTCCTAGACATATTCTAGTCCTATGCTAGAGTCATATCCTAGCTTTCTATCCTAGATCACTATCCCAGATTCCTATCCCTGAGTCTTATCCTAGTATCCTATCTGATTCTTATCCCAGAGTCCTAACCTTGTGTCCCATCTCATTCCTATTCTAGTGTCCTATTCTAGAGTCCTATCAAACTGTTCTTTCCTAGAGTCCTATTCAACAGACCATATGCTTGTGTCCCCTCCTAGAGTGTGTTCCTACTTTTTTAAATCATAGATTCCTATCCAGGTCCTTGCCTATTCTTATTCTATTTTTTAATCCTAGAGTCTTATCATACAGACTTATCCTAGTGCTATCTCAGTCCTATCCTAGAATCCTATCCTAGATTCTAATTCTAGGCCTCTTCTAATTATTTCCTAGTGCTTATCGTATTTTCCTATCCTTGTCTTATACTAGAGTCATTACCTAGAGTCCTATCCTAAATCCTATCATACATCCCTATCCTAGTCCAGTTCTAATCCTATCCCAGAATCCTATCCTAGTCCTATCTTTGTCCTGACATGGAGTCCTATCCTAGTGTCGTAATGTAGAGTCCTACATTAGAAGCCTATTCTAGAGTCCTATCCTAGTCCTATCGTAAAGTCCTGTCCTAGAGTCACATCTTACATTCCTATACCATTTTCCTATCCTACTGTCCAATCCAATAGGGGTATACTATAATTTATCCTCCATTCATATCTTAGAGTTCAATTCTAGAAGCCTATCCTGGAGTTGATACCAAGAGTCTTATCCTTTCCTCCCTATCCTAGAGTCCTCTACTAAAGTTCTATCCTAGTTCAATCCTAGGGTCGTGTCCTAGAGTCCTGTCCAAGTTTTCTCATGGATTCCTATCCTGTATTCCTATCAAGGAGTCCGACAGGAGTACTGTCTTATAGTCCTATCCTGGTCCTATCCTAGGGACTTATCCGAGAGTCTTATACTAATTCACCCGTACAGTCCTACCCAATATATCTATTCTAGAGTACTACCCACGTAGTAGCTTATTCTCCTATCCAAGTGCTATCCTAGACCTATTCTAGTCCTCTTCTTGTTCTGTCCTTGAGGACTGTCCTAGAAGACTATGCTAGTGTTAGCCTGGAGTACTATCTGAGTGTCTTATTTCAGTGCTATCCCAGAATACTATCCTAGATCCTATCTTAGTATCCTTTCCTAGAGTCCTATTTTTGCAGACATATCCCTTTGTCCTATCCTAGAATCACTTCCTAATGACCTGTCATATATTCCTATCCAAGACTTTTCGTATTCCTATCCCAGTCCAATCCTAGAGTCCTCTACTACAATCATATCCTAGTTCTTTCCTTGGGTCAAGTCCTAAATTCCAATCGTGGTTCCTTTTTGGAGTCCTATCCCACAGTCTTTTCGTAGATACCTTTCCTAGCACTATGTTTCTCCTATCCTAGTCGCGTGTTATACTGTTATCCAAGTACAGTCCTAGGGCCGGCACCCATTCCACTCTTCTGTCCTAACATAGATTCCTATCCTATTCCTATCCTACAGTCCTATTCTAGTCCTATCCTAGTACTATCCTAGTCCTATCGTAGGGGCTTATCCTAGAGTCCTATACCAATTCAACCGTACAGTACTACCCGATATATCTATCGTAGAGTACTAGCCACGTAGTAGCTTATATTCCTATCCTTGTCCTATCCTAGACCTATTCTAGTCCTCTTGTTGTCTTATCCTAGACGACTATCCTAGTCTTTTCCCAGAGTCCCATTCCAGTGTCCTATGTCAGTGGTATCCTAGAGTTCTAAACTAGTGTCCATTCCTTGAGTCCTATTTGATAGACGTATCCTTGTGTCCTATCCTAGATTCTTTTCATAGTGACCTATTATAGATTCCTCTCCTAGTCAGATCCGAGTCCTATCTTACTCCAATCCTAGAGTCCTCTACTAAAGTCCTATCCTAGAGTCCTATCCTAGAGTCCTATCCTATTTCAGACATACAGTCCTATCCTACATTCTTATGGTAGAGTCCTATCGCAGTCCCATCTTTACTCCTATCCTCGTCCTATCCTAGACATATTCTAGTCCTATGCTAGAGTCATATCCTAGAGTTCTCTCCGAGAGCACTATCTAAGAGTCCTATACCAGAGTATTATCCTCGAATCCTCTCCGCGTCTCTTATCCCAGAGTTCTATCCTTGTGTCCCATCTCGTTCCTATCCTAAAGTGCTATTGTAGATTCAGATCCTAGTTTTCTTTCCTAGAGTCCTTTTGTAAGACATATTCTTGTGTCCCATCCTAGTGTCTGTTCCGATTGTCCTGTCATAGATTCCTATCCTAGTCCTAGACCATTCTTATTCTATTTTCTAATCCTAGAGTCTTATCGTACAGTACTATCCTTGTACAATCTTAGTCCTACCCAGTATCCTATCTAGATTCCAATTCTAGCCCTCTTCTAATAATTTCCTAGTGTCCCATCCTACAGTCCTGTCCTAGTCCTGTACTAGTGTCTTCACCAAGAATCCTATCCTAGATCCCATCATAGACACCTATTCTAGTCCTATCCTAATACTCTCCTAGAGTACGATCATAGACCTGTCATAGAGTCCTATACTAGTGTCCTAATGTAGACTCCTATACTAGAAGCCTATACCAAAGTCCAGTCCTAATCCTATCATAAAGTCCTGTCCTAGAGTCATATCTTACATTCCTATTCCATTTTCCTATCCTACTGTGCAATCCTTTAGGGGTATACTAGAATTGTATCCTCCATTCATATCCTACAGTTCAATTATAGAGGCCTATCCTAGAGTCCATTACAAGAGTCCTATCTTATCCTCCCTATCCTAGGGTCTTCTACTGAAGCCCTATCCTAGTTCAATCCTAGGGTCGTGTCCTAGGGTCCTATCCTACTTGTCTCATGGAGTCCTATCCTTATATTCCTATCATAGAGTCCTACAGCAGTAGTGTCTTATAGTCCTATCCTAGTTCTATCCTAGACCTATTGTAGTCCTATTATTGTCCCATCCTAGAGTCATATCCAGGGCCTATATGAGACTCCTATCCTACAGGACTATCCTAGTCTTACCCTTGAGTTCTATCTGAGTGTCTTATTTCAGTTCTATCCCAGAATCTTATCCTAGAGTCCTATCTTTGTATCCTTTCCTAGAGTCCTATTAGGCAGACATATCCCTGTGTGCTATCATAGAGTCCTTTCCTAATGACCTATCATATATTCTTATCCTAGACTTTTCCTAGTCCTATCCCAGTCCAATCCTAGAGTCAGCTACTACAATCCTATCCTAGTTGTATCCTAGGGTCGTATGATAAATTCCTAACCTAGTCCTGTTTGGGAGTCCTTTTCCACAGTCTTATCGTAGAGTTCTTGCCCATCCTATGTTACTCTTATCCCAGTGCCCTGTTATACTCTTATACTAGTCCAATCCTAGGGCTATCACACATTCCTACTCTAGTGTCCTATCATAGACACCTATCCTATTACTATGCTATAGTCCTATTCTAGTCCTATCCTAGGGACTTATCCTGGAGTCCTATCCTAATTCACCCGTACAGTCCTACCCAATATATCTATTCTAGAGTACTACCCACGTAGTAGCTATTACTCCTATCCTAGTCCTATCCTTGACCTACTCTTGTCCTCTTCTTTTCCTATCGTTGAGGACTATTCTTGAGGACTATCCTAGTCTTATCCTAGAGTCCCATCCCAGTTTCCTATATCAGTGCTATCCTAGAGTCCTATCCTAGTGTCCTTTCCTAATGTCCTATTTGATAGACGTATCCTTGTGTCCTATCCTCGATTCTTTTCATAGTGACCTATCATAGATTCCGCTCCTAGTCATATGTTAGTCCAATCCTACTCCAATCCTAGAGTCCTCTACTAAAGACCTATCCTAGAGTCGTATCCTGGAGTGCTATCCTATTTCTGACATAGAGTCCTATCCTAAAGTCTTATGATAGAGTCCTATTGTAGTCCTATCTTTACTCCTATCCTAGTGCTTTCCTAGACATATTCTAGTCCTATGCTAGAGTCATATCCTAGCTTTCTATCCTAGATCACTATCCCAGATTCCTATCCCTGAGTCTTATCCTAGTATCCTATCTGATTCTTATCCCAGAGTCCTAACCTTGTGTCCCATCTCATTCCTATTCTAGTGTCCTATTCTAGAGTCCTATCAAACTGTTCTTTCCTAGAGTCCTATTCAACAGACCATATGCTTGTGTCCCCTCCTAGAGTGTGTTCCTACTTTTTTAAATCATAGATTCCTATCCAGGTCCTTGCCTATTCTTATTCTATTTTTTAATCCTAGAGTCTTATCATACAGACTTATCCTAGTGCTATCTCAGTCCTATCCTAGAATCCTATCCTAGATTCTAATTCTAGGCCTCTTCTAATTATTTCCTAGTGCTTATCGTATTTTCCTATCCTTGTCTTATACTAGAGTCATTACCTAGAGTCCTATCCTAAATCCTATCATACATCCCTATCCTAGTCCAGTTCTAATCCTATCCCAGAATCCTATCCTAGTCCTATCTTTGTCCTGACATGGAGTCCTATCCTAGTGTCGTAATGTAGAGTCCTACATTAGAAGCCTATTCTAGAGTCCTATCCTAGTCCTATCGTAAAGTCCTGTCCTAGAGTCACATCTTACATTCCTATACCATTTTCCTATCCTACTGTCCAATCCAATAGGGGTATACTATAATTTATCCTCCATTCATATCTTAGAGTTCAATTCTAGAAGCCTATCCTGGAGTTGATACCAAGAGTCTTATCCTTTCCTCCCTATCCTAGAGTCCTCTACTAAAGTTCTATCCTAGTTCAATCCTAGGGTCGTGTCCTAGAGTCCTGTCCAAGTTTTCTCATGGATTCCTATCCTGTATTCCTATCAAGGAGTCCGACAGGAGTACTGTCTTATAGTCCTATCCTGGTCCTATCCTAGGGACTTATCCGAGAGTCTTATACTAATTCACCCGTACAGTCCTACCCAATATATCTATTCTAGAGTACTACCCACGTAGTAGCTTATTCTCCTATCCAAGTGCTATCCTAGACCTATTCTAGTCCTCTTCTTGTTCTGTCCTTGAGGACTGTCCTAGAAGACTATGCTAGTGTTAGCCTGGAGTACTATCTGAGTGTCTTATTTCAGTGCTATCCCAGAATACTATCCTAGATCCTATCTTAGTATCCTTTCCTAGAGTCCTATTTTTGCAGACATATCCCTTTGTCCTATCCTAGAATCACTTCCTAATGACCTGTCATATATTCCTATCCAAGACTTTTCGTATTCCTATCCCAGTCCAATCCTAGAGTCCTCTACTACAATCATATCCTAGTTCTTTCCTTGGGTCAAGTCCTAAATTCCAATCGTGGTTCCTTTTGGAGTCCTATCCCACAGTCTTTTTCGTAGATACCTTTCCTAGCACTATGTTTCTCCTATCCTAGTCGCGTGTTATACTGTTATCCAAGTACAGTCCTAGGGCCGGCACCCATTCCACTCTTCTGTCCTAACATAGATTCCTATCCTATTCCTATCCTACAGTCCTATTCTAGTCCTATCCTAGTACTATCCTAGTCCTATCGTAGGGGCTTATCCTAGAGTCCTATACCAATTCAACCGTACAGTACTACCCGATATATCTATCGTAGAGTACTAGCCACGTAGTAGCTTATATTCCTATCCTTGTCCTATCCTAGACCTATTCTAGTCCTCTTGTTGTCTTATCCTAGACGACTATCCTAGTCTTTTCCCAGAGTCCCATTCCAGTGTCCTATGTCAGTGGTATCCTAGAGTTCTAAACTAGTGTCCATTCCTTGAGTCCTATTTGATAGACGTATCCTTGTGTCCTATCCTAGATTCTTTTCATAGTGACCTATTATAGATTCCTCTCCTAGTCAGATCCGAGTCCTATCTTACTCCAATCCTAGAGTCCTCTACTAAAGTCCTATCCTAGAGTCCTATCCTAGAGTCCTATCCTATTTCAGACATACAGTCCTATCCTACATTCTTATGGTAGAGTCCTATCGCAGTCCCATCTTTACTCCTATCCTCGTCCTATCCTAGACATATTCTAGTCCTATGCTAGAGTCATATCCTAGAGTTCTCTCCGAGAGCACTATCTAAGAGTCCTATACCAGAGTATTATCCTCGAATCCTCTCCGCGTCTCTTATCCCAGAGTTCTATCCTTGTGTCCCATCTCGTTCCTATCCTAAAGTGCTATTGTAGATTCAGATCCTAGTTTTCTTTCCTAGAGTCCTTTTGTAAGACATATTCTTGTGTCCCATCCTAGTGTCTGTTCCGATTGTCCTGTCATAGATTCCTATCCTAGTCCTAGACCATTCTTATTCTATTTTCTAATCCTAGAGTCTTATCGTACAGTACTATCCTTGTACAATCTTAGTCCTACCCAGTATCCTATCCTAGATTCCAATTCTAGCCCTCTTCTAATAATTTCCTAGTGTCCCATCCTACAGTCCTGTCCTAGTCCTGTACTAGTGTCTTCACCAAGAATCCTATCCTAGATCCCATCATAGACACCTATTCTAGTCCTATCCTAATACTCTCCTAGAGTACGATCATAGACCTGTCATAGAGTCCTATACTAGTGTCCTAATGTAGACTCCTATACTAGAAGCCTATACCAAAGTCCAGTCCTAATCCTATCATAAAGTCCTGTCCTAGAGTCATATCTTACATTCCTATTCCATTTTCCTATCCTACTGTGCAATCCTTTAGGGGTATACTAGAATTGTATCCTCCATTCATATCCTACAGTTCAATTATAGAGGCCTATCCTAGAGTCCATTACAAGAGTCCTATCTTATCCTCCCTATCCTAGGGTCTTCTACTGAAGCCCTATCCTAGTTCAATCCTAGGGTCGTGTCCTAGGCTCCTATCCTACTTGTCTCATGGAGTCCTATCCTTATACTCCTATCATAGAGTCCTACAGCAGTAGTGTCTTATAGTCCTATCCTAGTTCTATCCTAGACCTATTGTAGTCCTATTATTGTCCCATCCTAGAGTCATATCCAGGGCCTATATGAGACTCCTATCCTACAGGACTATCCTAGTCTTACCCTTGAGTTCTATCTGAGTGTCTTATTTCAGTTCTATCCCAGAATCTTATCCTAGAGTCCTATCTTTGTATCCTTTCCTAGAGTCCTATTAGGCAGACATATCCCTGTGTGCTATCATAGAGTCCTTTCCTAATGACCTATCATATATTCTTATCCTAGACTTTTCCTAGTCCTATCCCAGTCCAATCCTAGAGTCAGCTACTACAATCCTATCCTAGTTGTATCCTAGGGTCGTATGATAAATTCCTAACCTAGTCCTGTTTGGGAGTCCTTTTCCACAGTCTTATCGTAGAGTTCTTGCCCATCCTATGTTACTCTTATCCCAGTGCCCTGTTATACTCTTATACTAGTCCAATCCTAGGGCTATCACACATTCCTACTCTAGTGTCCTATCATAGACACCTATCCTATTACTATGCTATAGTCCTATTCTAGTCCTATCCTAGGGACTTATCCTGGAGTCCTATCCTAATTCACCCGTACAGTCCTACCCAATATATCTATTCTAGAGTACTACCCACGTAGTAGCTATTACTCCTATCCTAGTCCTATCCTTGACCTACTCTTGTCCTCTTCTTTTCCTATCGTTGAGGACTATTCTTGAGGACTATCCTAGTCTTATCCTAGAGTCCCATCCCAGTTTCCTATATCAGTGCTATCCTAGAGTCCTATCCTAGTGTCCTTTCCTAATGTCCTATTTGATAGACGTATCCTTGTGTCCTATCCTCGATTCTTTTCATAGTGACCTATCATAGATTCCGCTCCTAGTCATATGTTAGTCCAATCCTACTCCAATCCTAGAGTCCTCTACTAAAGACCTATCCTAGAGTCGTATCCTGGAGTGCTATCCTATTTCTGACATAGAGTCCTATCCTAAAGTCTTATGATAGAGTCCTATTGTAGTCCTATCTTTACTCCTATCCTAGTGCTTTCCTAGACATATTCTAGTCCTATGCTAGAGTCATATCCTAGCTTTCTATCCTAGATCACTATCCCAGATTCCTATCCCTGAGTCTTATCCTAGTATCCTATCTGATTCTTATCCCAGAGTCCTAACCTTGTGTCCCATCTCATTCCTATTCTAGTGTCCTATTCTAGAGTCCTATCAAACTGTTCTTTCCTAGAGTCCTATTCAACAGACCATATGCTTGTGTCCCCTCCTAGAGTGTGTTCCTACTTTTTTAAATCATAGATTCCTATCCAGGTCCTTGCCTATTCTTATTCTATTTTTTAATCCTAGAGTCTTATCATACAGACTTATCCTAGTGCTATCTCAGTCCTATCCTAGAATCCTATCCTAGATTCTAATTCTAGGCCTCTTCTAATTATTTCCTAGTGCTTATCGTATTTTCCTATCCTTGTCTTATACTAGAGTCATTACCTAGAGTCCTATCCTAAATCCTATCATACATCCCTATCCTAGTCCAGTTCTAATCCTATCCCAGAATCCTATCCTAGTCCTATCTTTGTCCTGACATGGAGTCCTATCCTAGTGTCGTAATGTAGAGTCCTACATTAGAAGCCTATTCTAGAGTCCTATCCTAGTCCTATCGTAAAGTCCTGTCCTAGAGTCACATCTTACATTCCTATACCATTTTCCTATCCTACTGTCCAATCCAATAGGGGTATACTATAATTTATCCTCCATTCATATCTTAGAGTTCAATTCTAGAAGCCTATCCTGGAGTTGATACCAAGAGTCTTATCCTTTCCTCCCTATCCTAGAGTCCTCTACTAAAGTTCTATCCTAGTTCAATCCTAGGGTCGTGTCCTAGAGTCCTGTCCAAGTTTTCTCATGGATTCCTATCCTGTATTCCTATCAAGGAGTCCGACAGGAGTACTGTCTTATAGTCCTATCCTGGTCCTATCCTAGGGACTTATCCGAGAGTCTTATACTAATTCACCCGTACAGTCCTACCCAATATATCTATTCTAGAGTACTACCCACGTAGTAGCTTATTCTCCTATCCAAGTGCTATCCTAGACCTATTCTAGTCCTCTTCTTGTTCTGTCCTTGAGGACTGTCCTAGAAGACTATGCTAGTGTTAGCCTGGAGTACTATCTGAGTGTCTTATTTCAGTGCTATCCCAGAATACTATCCTAGATCCTATCTTAGTATCCTTTCCTAGAGTCCTATTTTTGCAGACATATCCCTTTGTCCTATCCTAGAATCACTTCCTAATGACCTGTCATATATTCCTATCCAAGACTTTTCGTATTCCTATCCCAGTCCAATCCTAGAGTCCTCTACTACAATCATATCCTAGTTCTTTCCTTGGGTCAAGTCCTAAATTCCAATCGTGGTTCCTTTTTGGAGTCCTATCCCACAGTTTTTTCGTAGATACCTTTCCTAGCACTATGTTTCTCCTATCCTAGTCGCGTGTTATACTGTTATCCAAGTACAGTCCTAGGGCCGGCACCCATTCCACTCTTCTGTCCTAACATAGATTCCTATCCTATTCCTATCCTACAGTCCTATTCTAGTCCTATCCTAGTACTATCCTAGTCCTATCGTAGGGGCTTATCCTAGAGTCCTATACCAATTCAACCTTACAGTACTACCCGATATATCTATCGTAGAGTACTAGCCACGTAGTAGCTTATATTCCTATCCTTGTCCTATCCTAGACCTATTCTAGTCCTCTTGTTGTCTTATCCTAGACGACTATCCTAGTCTTTTCCCAGAGTCCCATTCCAGTGTCCTATGTCAGTGGTATCCTAGAGTTCTAAACTAGTGTCCATTCCTTGAGTCCTATTTGATAGACGTATCCTTGTGTCCTATCCTAGATTCTTTTCATAGTGACCTATTATAGATTCCTCTCCTAGTCAGATCCGAGTCCTATCTTACTCCAATCCTAGAGTCCTCTACTAAAGTCCTATCCTAGAGTCCTATCCTAGAGTCCTATCCTATTTCAGACATACAGTCCTATCCTACATTCTTATGGTAGAGTCCTATCGCAGTCCCATCTTTACTCCTATCCTCGTCCTATCCTAGACATATTCTAGTCCTATGCTAGAGTCATATCCTAGAGTTCTCTCCGAGAGCACTATCTAAGAGTCCTATACCAGAGTATTATCCTCGAATCCTCTCCGCGTCTCTTATCCCAGAGTTCTATCCTTGTGTCCCATCTCGTTCCTATCCTAAAGTGCTATTGTAGATTCAGATCCTAGTTTTCTTTCCTAGAGTCCTTTTGTAAGACATATTCTTGTGTCCCATCCTAGTGTCTGTTCCGATTGTCCTGTCATAGATTCCTATCCTAGACCTAGACCATTTTTATTCTATTTTCTAATCCTAGAGTCTTATCGTACAGTACTATCCTTGTACAATCTTAGTCCTACCCAGTATCCTATGCTAGATTCCAATTCTAGCCCTCTTCTAATAATTTCCTAGTGTCCCATCCTACAGTCCTGTCCTAGTCCTGTACTAGTGTCTTCACCAAGAATCCTATCCTAGATCCCATCATAGACACCTATTCTAGTCCTATCCTAATACTCTCCTAGAGTACGATCATAGACCTGTCATAGAGTCCTATACCAGTGTCCTAATGTAGACTCCTATACTAGAAGCCTATACCAAAGTCCAGTCCTAATCCTATCATAAAGTCCTGTCCTAGAGTCATATCTTACATTCCTATTCCATTTTCCTATCCTACTGTGCAATCCTTTAGGGGTATACTAGAATTGTATCCTCCATTCATATCCTACAGTTCAATTATAGAGGCCTATCCTAGAGTCCATTACAAGAGTCCTATCTTATCCTCCCTATCCTAGGGTCTTCTACTGAAGCCCTATCCTAGTTCAATCCTAGGGTCGTGTCCTAGGGTCCTATCCTACTTGTCTCATGGAGTCCTATCCTTATACTCCTATCATAGAGTCCTACAGCAGTAGTGTCTTATAGTCCTATCCTAGTTCTATCCTAGACCTATTGTAGTCCTATTATTGTCCCATCCTAGAGTCATATCCAGGGCCTATATGAGACTCCTATCCTACAGGACTATCCTAGTCTTACCCTTGAGTTCTATCTGAGTGTCTTATTTCAGTTCTATCCCAGAATCTTATCCTAGAGTCCTATCTTTGTATCCTTTCCTAGAGTCCTATTAGGCAGACATATCCCTGTGTGCTATCATAGAGTCCTTTCCTAATGACCTATCATATATTCTTATCCTAGACTTTTCCTAGTCCTATCCCAGTCCAATCCTAGAGTCAGCTACTACAATCCTATCCTAGTTGTATCCTAGGGTCGTATGATAAATTCCTAACCTAGTCCTGTTTGGGAGTCCTTTTCCACAGTCTTATCGTAGAGTTCTTGCCCATCCTATGTTACTCTTATCCCAGTGCCCTGTTATACTCTTATACTAGTCCAATCCTAGGGCTATCACACATTCCTACTCTAGTGTCCTATCATAGACACCTATCCTATTACTATGCTATAGTCCTATTCTAGTCCTATCCTAGGGACTTATCCTGGAGTCCTATCCTAATTCACCCGTACAGTCCTACCCAATATATCTATTCTAGAGTACTACCCACGTAGTAGCTATTACTCCTATCCTAGTCCTATCCTTGACCTACTCTTGTCCTCTTCTTTTCCTATCGTTGAGGACTATTCTTGAGGACTATCCTAGTCTTATCCTAGAGTCCCATCCCAGTTTCCTATATCAGTGCTATCCTAGAGTCCTATCCTAGTGTCCTTTCCTAATGTCCTATTTGATAGACGTATCCTTGTGTCCTATCCTCGATTCTTTTCATAGTGACCTATCATAGATTCCGCTCTTAGTCATATGTTAGTCCAATCCTACTCCAATCCTAGAGTCCTCTACTAAAGACCTATCCTAGAGTCGTATCCTGGAGTGCTATCCTATTTCTGACATAGAGTCCTATCCTAAAGTCTTATGATAGAGTCCTATTGTAGTCCT
>NW_025960271.1:0-34534 GCF_023159225.1 Perognathus longimembris pacificus
GTTGTGGAACTAGAGAAAGGAGAGGGAAGCATAGAATGATATAAAGAAAAGGGATGGAGTGATGAAGCACAGGAAGACAAGATTCAGGAAAGAAGACAGGAGAGAAGTAGCAAGGAGGGAAGGAATGCAGGCAGGCAAGGAGGCAGGGACAGATGGATTGTGGTTTGTATCAACAGTGTGAGGGATGGAGTTATAGGTGGAAGTATGGAGAAAGAAGGATCCAAAAGGAATCCTGGGGAAGGAGAGAGTGACAAACAAGATAAGGAGGGAAGAAAAGAAATCAGAAGAATGAAAGCAGAAAGGAAGGATGAGAACAGGGAGACTGGGTGGGACATAGGAGTAAGGAACCAGTGAAAGCAGTGAGAGGAAGATGAAAAGGAATTGGTACTTTCATGGGAAGCCAAGGAAAATCATAAAAATACATTTTATATTTATAATCTGTGTTTTTCTTGGACACTACTTAGTACATTGATATCAAATATTCAGTATCGTTTGCTTGACATAAAAATCTGTAGTGTCAGTTCATATAGGTAAAAATGAAACTCAGTTTGTACTATAGAAAATGTTATTCATCCGCTGCACAGGGGTCATGAGATTTCTAAGTGAATTTCTAAGGAAGGCTCAACAATATTCTTCTACGGAATGCAAGACTGCATTGACAAGTTGACTGCCAGAGTGACAGAAAAGAACACTGTGCCCTGTATCATCTCCTAAGGAAGTTCCACCTGGATATCTCTATGCTCCAGATGACACCCTGATGAGGCCATCTGGCAGTGCCTTCAAGGAACACAGATGACCTGTTGATATTAGGAAGAGTTAGAGACAATCTAAGTCCCTGAAATAGACAGTAGGAAACAACAAAACCAAGAGACAAGTGTAATGACAGAATGCCTACCGAGACAAAACCTGACCCACGAGGTCCCAAAAGAAGGGATGACATCTTGCCTCTTTTTTCAAGCAGGGGTGTAAACTTGTGTCCAAGTCACCATGTCACCAACCCAGCACTCACTGACCATTTTAGGTCAGTGCATGAAACACAAACCAAACACCACTAGAGGATTTGTCAAAAGACTTATGCAAAAGTTGACGCTGGGAAATCTCTGGGTCACGGGGGTCCCCATCACAGTCTTGGAGGAGTTCCCTAAATTCCCAAAGCCAGCCTAAAATAAAGTGACTCTAGTAAGATTTTTCTCTCCTCTTCTAAGGGAAATGATTTATATGGAATATCTCAAGGTCGGTAAAGTTGGTCATTTACATGAAACGCTAGGAAATATGTCTGTGACTACTAAAAGTCAGGGACAGAAGAAATACAACACAAAGTGACTTTATATATTGTAAAATTCAATGTGCACCAAGTTACAAAAAGTCACATATTTTTTCTTCCAATAGTGGTGTGTAAAATATTCTCGACCAGTGCAGGAACCACAAGACAGCACATCAATTAAAATTTACATGGAACTCTATTTCTTTGTCTTGTATGGTGGGTAATGGACACCCAATAGCGTTTACACCAATGTTGGGATAAGGAAATGCCAACTGTGACACATTTCATGTCCTCTGCTTTTCCCTCCAGCCTCCCCATTTGCGTCATTTTGCAATAGTACAATTGCAGCCAGTGATACTCTTAGAGTCCATTATCAAGGATGGAACCATATGTGGTTGACATGTACAAATGGGGGGAGAAGCTGTATCTCCTCTTTTCTGTCTAAAGGAAAACTCCATTATGATTTCTGGTGTTAATTTTTCCTATAGTGAACTGGTTTGATGGGGATGACATAATAACCCTCTCGTTCACTCCATCTTGAGTATTGCAAAGTAAAATCTAAGTAACAGTATGACTAGGCACTGGTTTTGTTTGATCCAATGATGTTGGAATGAAAGCACTACTAAATGGATACTTCAAAGGAGATGACTGTGTTCTGTTGTAGACATTTAGTTTGGGCTCCTAACAATTTCTTTCTCAACAACCACTTGAGAGCTATGAAGACACCATACTTAAAATCATCCCTAGGTACAGAGGAGTCCTGAATCTCTCCTTCCTTTACAAGGGGACCTATATGTGCAGTGGGAAAAGATGTTGATTTTAGGAAAACAATTTAGAGATCATAATAGATAGTTCATGGTTGAAAAATATTGAGCTAAAATGAAAAAGGAAATCTCAAGGAAGGGTTCCTTGATTCGTTTACACAGTCTCCAAACATAATTGTACACACCTTGGGTACTGCTGATCCCCTTGCAGTGTTGTGGTTGGGAAGTACATAATTCATTATATTACTGGAACCATTCAATAAATATTAGCTTGGCTAAATTCATCTTGGTCAGACAAACTTGTATATACAGTTGCCCCACAAATTAGTGAAAGAAAAGAGTAAACAATTTGATTCTTGTATAAACACTAGTAAAGGGACAGGTTATGCAGAAATCAAGGGCAAAAGGTTAAAAGTACAAATGCCTCCAAAAGCAAAATTTACACAAACATTTGTGTAAACCAATTCTACAATTTCTCAGGGGGAAAGAGACAAAGGAGTTGGAAAGGGGGTGTTGGAGGAGGAAAATGATGAACGAGATATATACTTACTGACTCACTTATGAACCTCTAATCCTTCGGTCCATCACTCTGACAATAACGGAAAAAATAAACAAGAACAAAAGAGGAAGTAGTGTGGCATGAAGTAGGTTATGGTCGTAATCTCAATCCGTTACAAATAGTGCCATTGTAGACATGAACGGATTAGGTTCAAACAGTCGATCAGAGAAACTGAACAGGGACTTGATGAGCATCACCCAACCCCCAAGCTTATGCAGCTGTATGGGAAGAGCTGAGAAAATTAAAAAAACATCTCAACCCACTGGGCTAGATAAAAGGAAGACTAAGATGGCTCAGACACTGAGAAAAAATTATGTAATGAGCCTAGTAAAGACAGATTGACCCATGTGGAGAAAATTTTGGAATCACAATATCATCCAAAACAGCAATCTCCTGTAAAGGGAGAGACTTGTGGGCTCTGCCCAGAATCCTGGCGGTCTTTGATCCTTTCCCACCACAACCTCCGCCTGATAGAGTAACACAGCTAGTACCATCTCAGCGTGTGCTGGTAAAGGCTCCTGGCCCTCCTAGCCGTAAGCGTGGCACACTTCCTTGGCTCAGGCTGCTCAAGAAGGGAGGACATTCCTGGTTTTCATTTATTCCCTGACAGGCAGGATGAAGATAACAAAAGGGTTCATCAGGCTTTGCCATTTCAACCAATAAGAGATCTAAAGAATGCTTGTGTTCAATATGGCCCTACAGTGCCGTTTACTCAAGTCATTCTTATCTATTTATTTATTCATTGGCCAATCCTGGGTCTTCAACTTAGGGCCTGAGCACTGTCCCTGGCTTCTTTTTGCTCTAAGCTAGCACTCTGCTACTTGAGCCACAGCGCCACTTCTGGCCATTTTCTATATATGTGGTGCTGGAGAATAGAACCCAGGGCTTCATGTATATGAGGCAAGCACACTTGCCAATAGGCCATATTCCCAGCACACTGAAGTCATTCTTGAAACCTGGGCTACTAAAACTTTATGCCCAAATTGCCAAGCAGCCGTCAGGCCTTCTAAGAAAAAAGGAGGAATAAATGACTATATTCGACTTTGTGCAGACATTGGGCCATCCTATGTTCAGGGCCTCACGCTGGCTGCAGGGCTCCAAGGGCTGACTGTGACAGAGTTCTTACACATGCACTGTATGGGGAGAAGGCGACGGGGACATCTATGTACTGCTGGGATTCCCGGCATCTGTTTTTCCTGAAGACAAATGGACCACTTAATGGCTCACTGACCTAATCAGAAAAGGAGAAGAACTATCAGTGAAATTTGTCCCCATTGTAAAAACGGGAAGCATTGTGTTACAAATTTCAGATCTACTTTGAATGACTGTGGCCACCAGATTTCAGTAAACTGGCAGAGGAGCCAGCACCTGGCCCCACAAAAAAATTTTCGGGCGGCTCCATCCTGCCCCCAACCTCAAGCCTATCCCCCAACAACCTGCAGCCACAATCAGGTTCAAGTCTCCTCTGAGCAACTTCCTCTGAGGAAGTTCAGGACTGGATCTCTGTTCTTCTACCTGCACAGTACTGACTTCGGAAATGGGATTTCAGGCCCTCCATCCAGGAGTTCTTGGCCCTCTTCCAAGGGAATCTGTTGGCTAATTGTTAGGTTACAGCTGCTCTGCACTGAGGGGCTTATGTATTATTCCAGGAGTGATAGATCAGGACACTAATGGAGAAATAAAATCATGGCTTCAGTGCCGGCTAGTGTTGTCTCTATCCTGGCAGCTTATGCTGGTTCCTTTAATTTTTGTCGGTGACTCAGCAACTACAAACACAAGGGGAGAAAGGAGTTTTTGGTCTTCCGACAATTTTTGGGTTCAAAACATGAAATGGGAATGGCCCGGGGATGGCTTCTTCTCATATTTTCAGACATCAATATGTTGAGACTACCTCTTGGGCTGTAAAAACCCAATCTTCTCAAGGCATTTCCATCCATTTATCTAAGAGGTTAGCAATATTGCCCATTGACCGCTGGTTGAAATATAGGTCTAATGCACATATAATAGGTTATTTTCAAATGCAAATGACTCACAAGCTGGGGCCACAAATGAGCCAATTCCTCCAGTACTTGTACCTTAGTGAAAGAGATCAACAAACAAACATGTGCTTCAATCTTAATGTGACCTTGGGGTATTCTAAAGGCTATGAAACTTAGGCAAGTCATGGGTGAACGATTGGCAATTTCCCTATTTCTATCCAGTCCCTTCTAGGTACCTTGTTTACTTCTAGCTCCAGTGTTCATAAAGCTGGCCTCTACACATATGCATGTCTAGCACAATGATGATCAAGTTGTCCTTATCCTGGTTGTGGTGGGTAACCTATATAAAACAGGATGTGCACAATGACCAAAGTATATCTTAGACATGAGTATGTCCCTTTTTGCGACATGGGAAAAGAGTGCTCCACAACAGATTAGTAGTAGCAAGTTGCCACAGTGTTCATAATGGTGAAGAAAAAAGGAGAAAAAAAAGATAAAAGGTAATGTACCATAAATCAAGAGCTAAGTAAGGTAAAAATAGGAAGGAAAGTTATGGAAGGTAAGAAAGAGAGGGAAGGAAGGAATGATAGAAAGAAAAGAGCGGGGTGATGAAGCCAAGGAAGACAGGAGGGAAGGTAGCAATGAGGGAAGGAATGTAGGCAGGGAAGGAGGCAGGGAGAGGTGGATTGTGGTTTCTATGGACAGTGGCTGGGACAGAGTTAATGGAGGAAGTATGGAGGAAGAGGATCTGAAGGTAAGCCTGGGGAAGGAGAGAGATGAAGGGAGATAAGGAAGGAAGAAAAGGTAGCAGGAAGGAATGGTTGCAGAAAGGAAGGAAAGATGAGAGCAAGGGAGACTTGGGTTGGAGATAGAAGCAAGGCAATATGAAAGCATTGACAGGTCAGATGAAAAAGAAAGGATATCTGGTGGGAAGCAAGGAAATTCATAAAAATTCATAGGGAATTAATAAAGCTGTGCCTCTACTTGCACACTACTTAGTACACTGATATCAGATATTCAATATAATTGATCTGACAAACAATGCTGTAGTGTCATTTCCAATAGGAAAAAATGAAACTCAGTTTCTACTATAGAAAATATTATTTTTGAGCTGCACCAGGTCATTAGGTTTCTAAGTGTATTTCTAAATAATTCACAAAAATATCTTCTACGGAATGCAAGACAGGCATTGACAAGTTGACTCCCAGAGTGACAGAAAGAACACTGTGCCCTGAAACATCTCATGGTGATCCTCCCCTCTGGATATTTCTATCCTCCAGAAGACACCCTGCTGAGACCAACTGGCAATGCCTTCAAGGAACACAGAAGACTTGCTTGATAATGGAAAGAGTTAGAGAAAATCTACCGCCCCCAAATAGACAGTAAGAAACAACAAAACCATGAGACAAGTTTAATGACAGTGCCCACAGAGACAAAACCTGACCCTCCAGTGACCAAAAGAAGGGATGAACTCTTGAACTTTTTCCAGTTAAGGGTGTATACTTGTGTCCAAGTCACCACATCACCTACCCAACACTCACTGACCTGTTTCAGTCAGTACATAAAACACAAAGCACTAACTAGTGGAGGATTTTTAACAGACTTATGCAAAAGTTGAGTCTGGCAGACTCTGAGTCACGGGGTCCCCATCTCAGTCTTGGGGGTGTTCAATAAGTTCCCAAAGCCAACTTAAAATATCGTGACTCTAGTAAGAATTTTCTATTCTCTCTTAAGGAAAATGAGTTATATGTGATGCCTCAAGGTCGGTAAATATGGTCATTTAGATGAATGGCGAGGCTATTTGTCTGTTAGTACTAAATGTAAGGGACCTAAGAAATAAAACTCAAAGTGATGCGGCAGCTCCCCTGCTAGTGACTGGTTGTCAAGAAAAGATGATATGGAAACTCACTTCACTGGAACAGAGCCATCTATGAGCCCCGTATTACAACTTTCCTAATTTAAGTGAATCAGGTCAATATACATCATGAGGGGGCTGAGCTACACCTCCCATTGGACAGGGTTGAATGACAGGAAGAGCAAGAAAACAAGTGAGGGAAACAGAATCATATGAATTACAATAAGAAATGTCAAGGGGCCCTGAGGAGGAAATCTATTGTTTGTCACTTTCTACTTCCTGATGGGACCTGCAGGACTCAATAACCTATGTAGAGCTCCCACTGTGCTGCTGAACTGCCTAAATTAGCGTCATTCTCTGAAGGATCATATACAGACGCCGAAGAATGTTTAAATTTTTTGTAACAGATCTGACAGGAGATTGCTCAGGTATAGTTTGAACTGTTACCTGTGGTCCACTTCGAGGTTTTGCCACCTCTTGAAGATTATAAGTATTCCTTGCTTTCCCCATATTAGCCACTAGTTCAGCAGCTGATGTTATGACAGCATTGTGAGAAATCATATGGAGAGCTGCATGCATTAAGGCCCAAATAGACCTCAATGGAGCTGGAACATTGTCACCACACCATATGCCATTTCTGCATTACTCTTTACTCGCTTCCAGGCTTCTAAGTCTAAAATCCTCCTCTAATCTTCTAAAATCGTTTCCTCTGGGAATAAAAGATTATACTCCCTTACCTCCTGCATGCACTCATGTATTTCCGAATGCGAGATCATAGCCCATTTACGTTTCAGAACCTGGTGGATAAGATTAGACAAAGAAGCACCTTAAGCTTGTCCCATATCCCCATAATGTTTTCAGTTCTTCTGGAGAGCTCGCTACACAGATTCGCTATCTCTTGTGATTAAAAATGTCCCTTAGTTCCCCTTGAGAGTTCACAACGTAGTTTCCTGGATCTCCTTTGGATCAAATGCCATGTCCCACGTTGGGGGACAGATGTGGGACAAATGGTAACTGCAATGAAGAAAGGATATGGGAGACGTGGTTTTTTGAGAAGAAGGCATGTGCTTTATTTTTGGGATGTCAGGGGTATATGGGGTTAGAGATCAATTAATCAATCAATTGCAAGAACAATTCAGAAAAATTTGCCACTCTGTTCATATCATGGATATCACTACAACACCGGATCAGATTAGCAAATATAAAACTCTAATCGGCTTCCCCAAAATTCAATTGAATGCCTAAGATTGTGAAAGCATATCTCATGAGTAGTTGGAGGAACAATACAATCCAAGAGTTTTCTAATCAGGGAAGGAGAATCTCATGACAAAGTGCTTAAGATTGGCCAACAAACAGAGGAAACCCTTAGGAGGAGTTTTCCTCAACTGGACCCCAGGAGTTCCAGGAAAGGGTGTCAGAAATCCTTGCTGAGGCTAAGTCTCCCTCTGTTCAATGGGATGTCATAGTTCCACTGTCTATGCTTTTGGATTTGGGAGATCTTGTTGAACTAGCGGAGTGAATGTGTGTGTATTTCTGCTTGTTTGTGGTTGTGTGTAGGTGAGTTTTCCTCAACTGGACCCCAGGAGTTCCAGGAAAGGGTGTCAGAAATCCTTGCTGAGGCTAAGTCTCCCTCTGTTCAATGGGATGTCATAGTTCCACTATCTATGCATGTGGATTTGGGAGATCTTGTTGATCTAGGGGTGTGAATGTGTGTGTATTTCTGCTTGTTTGTGGTTGTGTGTAGGTGAGCTTTTAGGTAAAGGACCTGCAAATCATTACTTGTGGGCCACTCCCGCCCCAGGTGCTTTGTATCATTAATAGGCGATTCTACTCCTCCCCTTCCGCCGCCCTCCCACCCATTTAAAAGTGCAGCTCTTTCTACCATTAAATGAGTCTTAGCATTGACTTGGTTCCCAGACTGTCTGTTTGTCCTCTGAGGAAAGTGGGGCTGGGATAGAAGTCTGTCTGCCCTCTTTTCCTCTTCTTGGCTCATCAGGGAGGGGCATTTTTTCCCAACTCTCCGCAGTACACGAGAGCTTGGGAGACTAAACACCCCCACATTCACTCATGGCTGTCAAGTAGCTTCTACATTTCAACAGCAGTTCTTATTTCTCAGCCTGCTGTAACTGTGGAATTGTAATAATATGTCATTTTCAGTGCTCAGGACCTATCACAATGAAACCTAGGTTTTATTATATCCAAGAAACGCTTGTGGGGCTGGGGATATAGCCTAGTGGCAAGAGAGCCGGCCTCGGATACAGGAGGCCCTAGGTTCGATTCCCCAGCACCACATATACAGAAAACAGCCAGAAGCGGCACTGTAGCTCAAGTGGCAGAGTGCTAGCCTTGAGCGGGAAGAAGCCAGGGACAGTGCTCAGGCCTTGAGTCCAAGGCCCAGGACTGGCAAAAAATAAATAAATAAATAAATAAATAAATAAAAGAATGGCTGCAGTTGCTATGGCTGGAATAGGACCCTATGTTTACACTTGCACTGCTTTTTACCTCAAGGCTTGGGGCTCATTATTCTGTATGCAGTATTGAAGAGTCCATTAGTAAATAGATGAGAAATGAAAATGAAATCATGCACATTATCTCACAGGTTTCCATCTGAAACAATTTTATTTCTTCACTTCTCTAAGTTAATTGAAATAGAAAAAAAATGGCAGATAATTTCACAGAAGATGAGTTGCAGCATTGTAGGATATCTACAGTTTATCCATTTTATACTCGCATCCACTTGTGAGATGACAACATCAAAGTATTGTGCTTTTATCTGTAGCTTCCCTTCCTGCAGATATAGTGTCACAGGAATTCCTTGTGCCAGCTTTAGCTCTTTCTGTGAGATCATCCCATACAGTGAAAATTGCCAACCCTAATAATGTCAGCAACTGAATTTTCAGGAATATTTTCATAATCATGTTTTCAGACAGGACTTGTACATTGTCCCTGTCATTATGAAACACTGACTAACATGCTCATTGTTGGAAGACTCATGTTAATATAACAGATCTGTCATCAACTTCCATCACATTTGGGAAGTGCAAGTACGCAGCCCTCGGCTCTGGACATTAAGCTAGAAAGGCAAGAGGCAGTGAATGCCAAAAAATAACTTTTAGGCGTAGCAGAGTCTGACCAGCTGATTGATTCCCATGTCAATGTGCAGGATTCTATTGGACTCATAGGTACACACATTATCCGCAGAGGAAAATTCAGTCTCCAATTTAGGATAAAAGGATTAGCATCAGAGTTTCTAGGAAAGCTTCTGACTGGTTACCTAGCACATGGTAGGAGACCAAAGACGTTTTTGTGATGTCACAGAATGCTCATTATGGTCTAGCTGTGTGCTAGACCTACTTGAGCAGACATAGCTACCCTCTAGGACTCCTTAAGCTGCAGTGTACCCTACTCTGCAGATGGGATGAGGACTTGAACATGCAGGAAACTGACATGAAGGAACATTTTTCAAATGTGCCTAATACGTTCCAACAGAGCTGTACAGGTTCAGAGACCTCCAACCTACCCTCCTGGTGGGAACCCTCACTCGCAGAGGAGGCGGCATTAAGGTCTGTGGTTGAGGAATTGGCTTTTCAAGCTTTGTGTCAGGCATCTTGGGTCCAAGGACTACCATCCCAGGATTGTGACTTGGAATCGGTTCCAGACCCTGATTTTCTTTCCCTGACTTTTCCCAGAAAGCTTTGGACAATAGTAGAAAGTGACAAATTCAAGTCAATTTGGTGGGGTGAGGAGGGAACTTCTGTTGTGATTAATGAAGATCTATTTAAAGAAGAAATTTTGGGACGGAAATATCCTTTCAAGATATTTGAAACGAACAGCATGAAAAGTGTAATTCGACAGCTGAATCTGTACGGGTTCAGTAAACTTCATCACCAATTTGATCGTTCTGCTTCTCTGCTTGACTTCTTGACTGAGGAAGAGGAAGGCTCGTCTTTAAGGAAGGTAATTTCAATTTTTTTTCCCCTTACATAGCTATGCATACCTCTCTTGGTACACCTGTTTCTTCTATCAGTGAACTAGAGAAATACCAAAGCTCAAATTACTTTCAAATGTAACGGAAAGGGCTGGGAATATGGCCTATGAAAAGAGGGCTTGCCTCCTATACAAGAAGCTCTCAGTTCAATTCCCCAGCACCACATATATGTGGAAAACGGCTAGAAGGGTCGCTGTGGCTCAGGTGGCAGAGTGCTAGCCTTGAGCGGGAAGAAGACAGGCACGGTGCTTAGACCCTGAGTCCCAGGCCCAGGACTGGCCAAACAAAATGTAACGGAAAGAAAGGTTCACTTCGTAAAGGACAAATTTTGACTTCACCATTAGAATTTACAAAAATATCGCTAGCCAATTAGAATTACACCTTTGGACTGTGTACAAAACCACATAACAGATTCTCTGTGTTCAACGTGGCAGATCCAATTGGTTCAGAACATTGTTGTATTTATCTGTTTCTCTTCTACTAAGCCCTGCATATAGTTAAAGTATTTATGCGTCAATTGACTCCTTTGCCATTGAGAGTAAATGGTAATTCATCTCCTTTGGCTAGGTTTGGCTCTGAGTCTCTCTGCTTCAAATGTCTCCAAGTAACTTTCTCCTTTTGTTTTAGTTTCTGTGCTACCAGAATCCAAATTTCAAACAAGGATGTCCTGAACTGTTAGCAAGAATAAGACGAAAAGTCAGGATTAAAAAGTTTTCTGTAACAAGTGAATCATTGCCTGTGCAGCTGGATGAACAACTGCACCTGGGACATGAGGGTAATGCCAGTAATCCCAAAACAGATTTAGTCTCTGACACTAGTACTGAAGGAATCCTTTCAACATCACGAAGTTCACTGCTGTCTCATAGACCCCAGCCATCTGGCACGCACATGCTGTCAACTGCAGCACCTTTACTCAAAAATGACAATCCTGCCAGAGATTCTTCTGTCAGACATTCACACAAAAAGTTTATGGATCAGGGAGCCATGTCTAGTCATTTGACCACACTTCATGTGCTGTCAAACAACAGCTACCTCCAGGCACATGACTGCTTTTTGAATTTTGATAAAAGTTATAATTCTCAATATCAAAAATCACATCGATTATCAAACGATAATTTCAGAGAGATGATGCCAACTTCAGCTATTCCAATTGGATATTCTTATTTTATGGCCTACGAATTGCCACATTCAAGCATGCTAGTGACAGCATCCAATCAACGGTGCTCCGATGCCACCACACGCGAAATATCTGCCGCAGCATTTTCAAAATATCATCATATAATAGCACCAGTTTACAAGGAACAGAAAGAGAGTAATATCCCAAGCCAGTGCCAGAGTTGGGAGGAAAATTAATTTCGATGTGTATTGTTATAATGAATAAAGACTCTGCCCAGCTTTATTCAAGCAATGAAGGGTCATTCAACTGTATTGTTTCTTATAGGCTAATAGCAAATAAAACTAAAATGTTGCTTTATTTCAACAGTGGGATGCGCTTCATCTCATGTTTTCAGACATCAATATGTTGAGACTACCACTTGGGCTGTAAAAACCCAAACTTCTTAAGGCATTTCCATGCATTTATCTAAGAGGTTAGCATCATTGCCAATTGACCATTAGTTCAAATTAAACTATAGCATAAATAATGGGTTATATTCAAATGGAAATGACTCACTACCCGGGGCGACAAATGAGCTAGTTACTCCAGTCACACCTACCTTAGTGAAAGAGATCAACAAACAAACATGTGCTTCAATTTGAAACTGACCAAGACGTGTTCCAAAGGATATATGAAACTTAGGCAAACATGGGTGAACAATTGGCCATTTTCCCATTTCTATCCATTCCCCTCAAGAGCCTTGTTTACTTCCAGCTCCACTATTCATATAACTGGCATCTACATGCATGCATGTGTTGCACAATGATGATCAATTTGTCCTCATCCTGGTCGTCTTGGGTTACCAATATTAAACAGGAAGTGCATAATGACCAAAGCATATTAGACATGAGTATGTCCTTTTTGCCACATGGCAACAGCATACTCTACAACAGAATCGTAGTAGCAAGTAGCCACAGTGTTCCCAATGATGATGAAAAAAAGATTAAAAAAAGATAAGAGGTAATATACCAAAAATCCGGAGCTAAGGAAGGTACCAAGTAAGAAGGAAAGTTGTGGAACTAGAGAAAGGAGAGGGAAGCAATGAATGATATAAAGAAAAGGGATGGAGTGATGAAGCACAGGAAGACAAGAATTCAGGAAAGAAGACAGGAGAGAAGGTAGCAAGGAGGGAAGGAATGCAGGCAGGCAAGGAGGCAGGGACAGATGGATTGTGGTTTGTATCAACAGTGTGAGGGATGGAGTTATAGGTGGAAGTATGGAGAAAGAAGGATCCAAAAGGAATCCTGGGGAAGGAGAGAGTGACAAACAGAGATAAGGAGGGAAGAAAAGAAATCAGGAAGGAATGAAAGCAGAAAGGAAGGATGAGAACAAGGGAGACTGGGTGGGACATAGGAGTAAGGAACCATGAAAGCAGTGAGAGGGAAGATGAAAAGGAATTGGTACTTCATGGGAAGCAAGGAAAATCATAAAAATACATTTTATATTTATAAATCTGTGTTTTTACTTGGACACTACTTAGTACATTGATATCAAATATTCAGTATCGTTTGCTTGACATAAAAATCTGTAGTGTCAGTTCAAATAGGTAAAAATGAAACTCAGTTTGTACTATAGAAAATGTTATTCATCCGCTGCACAGGGTCATGAGATTTCTAAGTGAATTTCTAAGTAAGGCTCAACAATATTCTTCTACGGAATGCAAGACTGGCATTGACAAGTTGACTGCCAGAGTGACAGAAAGAACACTGTGCCCTGTATCATCTCCTAAGGATGTTCCACTCTGGATATCTCTATGCTCCAGATGACACCCTGATGAGGCCATCTGGCAGTGCCTTCAAGGAACACAGATGACCTGTTGATATTAGGAAGAGTTAGAGACAATCTAAGTCCCTGAAATAGACAGTAGGAAACAACAAAACCAAGAGACAAGTGTAATGACAGAATGCCTACCGAGACAAAACCTGACCCACGAGGTCCCAAAAGAAGGGATGACATCTTGCCTCTTTTTTCAAGCAGGGGTGTAAACTTGTGTCCAAGTCACCATGTCACCAACCCAGCACTCACTGACCATTTTAGGTCAGTGCATGAAACACAAACCAAACACCACTAGAGGATTTGTCAAAAGACTTATGCAAAAGTTGACGCTGGGAAATCTCTGGGTCACGGGGTCCCCATCACAGTCTTGGAGGGAGTTCCCTAAATTCCCAAAGCCAGCCTAAAATAAAGTGACTCTAGTAAGATTTTTCTCTCCTCTTCTAAGGGAAATGATTTATATGGAATATCTCAAGGTCGGTAAAGTTGGTCATTTACATGAAACGCTAGGAAATATGTCTGTGACTACTAAAAGTCAGGGACAGAAGAAATACAACACAAAGTGACTTTATATATTGTAAAATTCAATGTGCACCAAGTTACAAAAAAGTCACATATTTTTTCTTCCAATAGTGGTGTGTAAAATATTCTCGACCAGTGCAGGGAACCACAAGACAGGCACATCAATTAAAATTTACATGGAACTCTATTTCTTTGTCTTGTATGGTGGGTAATGGACACCCAATAGCGTTTACACCAATGTTGGGATAAGGAAATGCCAACTGTGACACATTTCATGTCCTCTGCTTTTCCCTCCAGCCCTCCCCATTTGCGTCATTTTGCAATAGTACAATTGCAGCCAGTGATACTCTTAGAGTCCATTATCAAGGATGGAACCATATGTGGTTGACATGTACAAATGGGGGGAGAAGCTGTATCTCCTCTTTTCTGTCTAAAGGAAAACTCCATTATGATTTCTGGTGTTAATTTTTCCTATAGTGAACTGGTTTGATGGGGATGACATAATAACCCTCTCGTTCACTCCATCTTGAGTATTGCAAAGTAAAATCTAAGTAACAGTATGACTAGGCACTGGTTTTGTTTGATCCAATGATGTTGGAATGAAAGCACTACTAAATGGATACTTCAAAGGAGATGACTGTGTTCTGTTGTAGACATTTAGTTTGGGCTCCTAACAATTTCTTTCTCAACAACCACTTGAGAGCTATGAAGACACCATACTTAAAATCATCCCTAGGTACAGAGGAGTCCTGAATCTCTCCTTCCTTTACAAGGGGACCTATATGTGCAGTGGGAAAAGATGTTGATTTTAGGAAAACAATTTAGAGATCATAATAGATAGTTCATGGTTGAAAAATATTGAGCTAAAATGAAAAAGGAAATCTCAAGGGAAGGGTTCCTTGATTCGTTTACACAGTCTCCAAACATAATTGTACACACCTTGGGTACTGCTGATCCCCTTGCAGTGTTGTGGTTGGGAAGTACATAATTCATTATATTACTGGAACCATTCAATAAATATTAGCTTGGCTAAATTCATCTTGGTCAGACAAACTTGTATATACAGTTGCCCCACAAATTAGTGAAAGAAAAGAGTAAATAATTTGATTCTTGTATAAACACTAGTAAAGGGACAGGTTATGCAGAAATCAAGGGCAAAAGGTTAAAAGTACAAATGCCTCCAAAAGCAAAATTTACACAAACATTTGTGTAAACCAATTCTACAATTTCTCAGGGGGAAAGAGACAAAGGAGTTGGAAAGGGGGTGTTGGAGGAGGAAAATGATGAACGAGATATATACTTACTGACTCACTTATGAACCTCTAATCCTTCGGTCCATCACTCTGACAATAACGGAAAAAATAAACAAGAACAAAAGAGGAAGTAGTGTGGCATGAAGTAGGTTATGGTCGTAATCTCAATCCGTTACAAATAATGCCATTGTAGACATGAACGGATTAGGTTCAAACAGTCGATCAGAGAAACTGAACAGGGACTTGATGAGCATCACCCAACCCCCAAGCTTATGCAGCTGTATGGGAAGAGCTGAGAAAATTAAAAACATCTCAACCCACAGGGCTAGATAAAAGGAAGACTGAGATGGCTCAGACACTGAGAAAAAATTATGTAATGAGCCTAGTAAAGACAGATTGACCCATGTGGAGAAAATTTTGGAATCACAATATCATCCAAAACAGCAATCTCCTGTAAAGGGAGAGACTTGTGGGCTCTGCCCAGAATCCTGGCGGTCTTTGATCCTTTCCCACCACAACCTCCGCCTGATAGAGTAACACAGCTAGTACCATCTCAGCGTGTGCTGGTAAAGGCTCCTGGCCCTCCTAGCCGTAAGCGTGGCACACTTCCTTGGCTCAGGCTGCTCAAGAAGGGAGGACATTCCTGGTTTTCATTTATTCCCTGACAGGCAGGATGAAGATAACAAAAGGGTTCATCAGGCTTTGCCATTTCAACCAATAAGAGATCTAAAGAATGCTTGTGTTCAATATGGCCCTACAGTGCCGTTTACTCAAGTCATTCTTATCTATTTATTTATTCATTGGCCAATCCTGGGTCTTCAACTTAGGGCCTGAGCACTGTCCCTGGCTTCTTTTTGCTCTAAGCTAGCACTCTGCTACTTGAGCCACAGCGCCACTTCTGGCCATTTTCTATATATGTGGTGCTGGAGAATAGAACCCAGGGCTTCATGTATATGAGGCAAGCACACTTGCCAATAGGCCATATTCCCAGCACACTGAAGTCATTCTTGAAACCTGGGCTACTAAAACTTTATGCCCAAATTGCCAAGCAGCCGTCAGGCCTTCTAAGAAAAAAGGAGGAATAAATGACTATATTCGACTTTGTGCAGACATTGGGCCATCCTATGTTCAGGGCCTCACGCTGGCTGCAGGGCTCCAAGGGCTGACTGTGACAGAGTTCTTACACATGCACTGTATGGGGAGAAGGCGACGGGGACATCTATGTACTGCTGGGATTCCCGGCATCTGTTTTTCCTGAAGACAAATGGACCACTTAATGGCTCACTGACCTAATCAGAAAAGGAGAAGAACTATGAGTGAAATTTGTCCCCATTGTAAAAACGGGAAGCATTGTGTTACAAATTTCAGATCTACTTTGAATGACTGTGGCCACCAGATTTCAGTAAACTGGCAGAGGAGCCAGCACCTGGCCCCACAAAAAATTTTCGGGCGGCTCCATCCTGCCCCCAACCTCAAGCCTATCCCCCAACAACCTGCAGCAACAATCAGGTTCAAGTCTCCTCTGAGCAACTTCCTCTGAGGAAGTTCAGGACTGGATCTCTGTTCTTCTACCTGCACAGTACTGACTTCGGAAATGGGATTTCAGGCCCTCCATCCAGGAGTTCTTGGCCCTCTTCCAAGGGAATCTGTTGGCTAATTGTTAGGTTACAGCTGCTCTGCACTGAGGGGCTTATGTATTATTCCAGGAGTGATAGATCAGGACACTAATGGAGAAATAAAATCATGGCTTCAGTGCCGGCTAGTGTTGTCTCTATCCTGGCAGCTTATGCTGGTTCCTTTAATTTTTGTCGGTGACTCAGCAACTACAAACACAAGGGGAGAAAGGAGTTTTTGGTCTTCCGACAATTTTTGGGTTCAAAACATGAAATGGGAATGGCCCGGGGATGGCTTCTTCTCATATTTTCAGACATCAATATGTTGAGACTACCTCTTGGGCTGTAAAAACCCAATCTTCTCAAGGCATTTCCATCCATTTATCTAAGAGGTTAGCAATATTGCCCATTGACCGCTGGTTGAAATATAGGTCTAATGCACATATAATAGGTTATTTTCAAATGCAAATGACTCACAAGCTGGGGCCACAAATGAGCCAATTCCTCCAGTACTTGTACCTTAGTGAAAGAGATCAACAAACAAACATGTGCTTCAATCTTAATGTGACCTTGGGGTATTCCAAAGGCTATGAAACTTAGGCAAGTCATGGGTGAACGATTGGCAATTTCCCTATTTCTATCCAGTCCCTTCTAGGTACCTTGTTTACTTCTAGCTCCAGTGTTCATAAAGCTGGCCTCTACACATATGCATGTCTAGCACAATGATGATCAAGTTGTCCTTATCCTGGTTGTGGTGGGTAACCTATATAAAACAGGATGTGCACAATGACCAAAGTATATCTTAGACATGAGTATGTCCTTTTTGCGACATGGGAAAAGAGTGCTCCACAACAGATTAGTAGTAGCAAGTTGCCACAGTGTTCATAATGGTGAAGAAAAAAGGAGAAAAAAAAGATAAAAGGTAATGTACCATAAATCAAGAGCTAAGTAAGGTAAAAATAGGAAGGAAAGTTATGGAAGGTAAGAAAGAGAGGGAAGGAAGGAATGATAGAAAGAAAAGAGCGGGGTGCTGAAGCCAAGGAAGACAGGAGGGAAGGTAGCAATGAGGGAAGGAATGTAGGCAGGGAAGGAGGCAGGGAGAGGTGGATTGTGGTTTCTATGGACAGTGGCTGGGACAGAGTTAATGGAGGAAGTATGGAGGAAGAGGATCTGAAGGTAAGCCTGGGGAAGGAGAGAGATGAAGGGAGATAAGGAAGGAAGAAAAGGTAGCAGGAAGGAATGATTGCAGAAAGGAAGGAAAGATGAGAGCAAGGGAGACTTGGGTTGGAGATAGAAGCAAGGCAATATGAAAGCATTGACAGGTCAGATGAAAAAGAAAGGATATCTGGTGGGAAGCAAGGAAATTCATAAAAATTCATAGGGAATTAATAAAGCTGTGCCTCTACTTGGACACTACTTAGTACACTGATATCAGATATTCAATATAATTGATCTGACAAACAATGCTGTAGTGTCATTTCCAATAGGAAAAAATGAAACTCAGTTTCTACTATAGAAAATATTATTTTTGAGCTGCACCAGGTCATTAGGTTTCTAAGTGTATTTCTAAATAATTCACAAAAATATCTTCTACGGAATGCAAGACAGGCATTGACAAGTTGACTCCCAGAGTGACAGAAAGAACACTGTGCCCTGAAACATCTCATGGTGATCCTCCCCTCTGGATATTTCTATCCTCCAGAAGACACCCTGCTGAGACCAACTGGCAATGCCTTCAAGGAACACAGAAGACTTGCTTGATAATGGAAAGAGTTAGAGAAAATCTACCGCCCCCAAATAGACAGTAAGAAACAACAAAACCATGAGACAAGTTTAATGACAGTGCCCACAGAGACAAAACCTGACCCTCCAGTGACCAAAAGAAGGGATGAACTCTTGAACTTTTTCCAGTTAAGGGTGTATACTTGTGTCCAAGTCACCACATCACCTACCCAACACTCACTGACCTGTTTCAGTCAGTACATAAAACACAAAGCACTAACTAGTGGAGGATTTTTAACAGACTTATGCAAAAGTTGAGTCTGGCAGACTCTGAGTCACGGGGTCCCCATCTCAGTCTTGGGGGTGTTCAATAAGTTCCCAAAGCCAACTTAAAATATCGTGACTCTAGTAAGAATTTTCTATTCTCTCTTAAGGAAAATGAGTTATATGTGATGCCTCAAGGTCGGTAAATATGGTCATTTAGATGAATGGCGAGGCTATTTGTCTGTTAGTACTAAATGTAAGGGACCTAAGAAATAAAACTCAAAGTGATGCGGCAGCTCCCCTGCTAGTGACTGGTTGTCAAGAAAAGATGATATGGAAACTCACTTCACTGGAACAGAGCCATCTATGAGCCCCGTATTACAACTTTCCTAATTTAAGTGAATCAGGTCAATATACATCATGAGGGGGCTGAGCTACACCTCCCATTGGACAGGGTTGAATGACAGGAAGAGCAAGAAAACAAGTGAGGGAAACAGAATCATATGAATTACAATAAGAAATGTCAAGGGGCCCTGAGGAGGAAATCTATTGTTTGTCACTTTCTACTTCCTGATGGGACCTGCAGGACTCAATAACCTATGTAGAGCTCCCACTGTGCTGCTGAACTGCCTAAATTAGCGTCATTCTCTGAAGGATCATATACAGACGCCGAAGAATGTTTAAATTTTTTGTAACAGATCTGACAGGAGATTGCTCAGGTATAGTTTGAACTGTTACCTGTGGTCCACTTCGAGGTTTTGCCACCTCTTGAAGATTATAAGTATTCCTTACTTCCCCATATTAGCCACTAGTTCAGCAGCTGATGTTATGACAGCATTGTGAGAAATCATATGGAGAGCTGCATGCATTAAGGCCCAAATAGACCTCAATGGAGCTGGAACATTGTCACCACACCATATGCCATTTCTGCATTACTCTTTACTCGCTTCCAGGCTTCTAAGTCTAAAATCCTCCTCTAATCTTCTAAAATCGTTTCCTCTGGGAATAAAAGATTATACTCCCTTACCTCCTGCATGCACTCATGTATTTCCGAATGCGAGATCATAGCCCATTTACGTTTCAGAACCTGGTGGATAAGATTAGACAAAGAAGCACCTTAAGCTTGTCCCATATCCCCATAATGTTTTCAGTTCTTCTGGAGAGCTCGCTACACAGATTCGCTATCTCTTGTGATTAAAAATGTCCCTTAGTTCCCCTTGAGAGTTCACAACGTAGTTTCCTGGATCTCCTTTGGATCAAATGCCATGTCCCACGTTGGGGGACAGATGTGGGACAAATGGTAACTGCAATGAAGAAAGGATATGGGAGACGTGGTTTTTTGAGAAGAAGGCATGTGCTTTATTTTTGGGATGTCAGGGGTATATGGGGTTAGAGATCAATTAATCAATCAATTGCAAGAACAATTCAGAAAAATTTGCCACTCTGTTCATATCATGGATATCACTACAACACCGGATCAGATTAGCAAATATAAAACTCTAATCGGCTTCCCCAAAATTCAATTGAATGCCTAAGATTGTGAAAGCATATCTCATGAGTAGTTGGAGGAACAATACAATCCAAGAGTTTTCTAATCAGGGAAGGAGAATCTCATGACAAAGTGCTTAAGATTGGCCAACAAACAGAGGAAACCCTTAGGAGGAGTTTTCCTCAACTGGACCCCAGGAGTTCCAGGAAAGGGTGTCAGAAATCCTTGCTGAGGCTAAGTCTCCCTCTGTTCAATGGGATGTCATAGTTCCACTGTCTATGCTTTTGGATTTGGGAGATCTTGTTGAACTAGCGGAGTGAATGTGTGTGTATTTCTGCTTGTTTGTGGTTGTGTGTAGGTGAGTTTTCCTCAACTGGACCCCAGGAGTTCCAGGAAAGGGTGTCAGAAATCCTTGCTGAGGCTAAGTCTCCCTCTGTTCAATGGGATGTCATAGTTCCACTATCTATGCATGTGGATTTGGGAGATCTTGTTGATCTAGGGGTGTGAATGTGTGTGTATTTCTGCTTGTTTGTGGTTGTGTGTAGGTGAGCTTTTAGGTAAAGGACCTGCAAATCATTACTTGTGGGCCACTCCCGCCCCAGGTGCTTTGTATCATTAATAGGCGATTCTACTCCTCCCCTTCCGCCGCCCTCCCACCCATTTAAAAGTGCAGCTCTTTCTACCATTAAATGAGTCTTAGCATTGACTTGGTTCCCAGACTGTCTGTTTGTCCTCTGAGGAAAGTGGGGCTGGGATAGAAGTCTGTCTGCCCTCTTTTCCTCTTCTTGGCTCATCAGGGAGGGGCATTTTTTCCCAACTCTCCGCAGTACACGAGAGCTTGGGAGACTAAACACCCCCACATTCACTCATGGCTGTCAAGTAGCTTCTACATTTCAACAGCAGTTCTTATTTCTCAGCCTGCTGTAACTGTGGAATTGTAATAATATGTCATTTTCAGTGCTCAGGACCTATCACAATGAAACCTAGGTTTTATTATATCCAAGAAACGCTTGTGGGGCTGGGGATATAGCCTAGTGGCAAGAGAGCCGGCCTCGGATACAGGAGGCCCTAGGTTCGATTCCCCAGCACCACATATACAGAAAACAGCCAGAAGCGGCACTGTAGCTCAAGTGGCAGAGTGCTAGCCTTGAGCGGGAAGAAGCCAGGGACAGTGCTCAGGCCTTGAGTCCAAGGCCCAGGACTGGCAAAAAATAAATAAATAAATAAATAAATAATAAAAGAATGGCTTGCAGTTGCTATGGCTGGAATAGGACCCTATGTTTACACTTGCACTGCTTTTTACCTCAAGGCTTGGGGCTCATTATTCTGTATGCAGTATTGAAGAGTCCATTAGTAAATAGATGAGAAATGAAAATGAAATCATGCACATTATCTCACAGGTTTCCATCTGAAACAATTTTATTTCTTCACTTCTCTAAGTTAATTGAAATAGAAAAAAAATGGCAGATAATTTCACAGAAGATGAGTTGCAGCATTGTAGGATATCTACAGTTTATCCATTTTATACTCGCATCCACTTGTGAGATGACAACATCAAAGTATTGTGCTTTTATCTGTAGCTTCCCTTCCTGCAGATATAGTGTCACAGGAATTCCTTGTGCCAGCTTTAGCTCTTTCTGTGAGATCATCCCATACAGTGAAAATTGCCAACCCTAATAATGTCAGCAACTGAATTTTCAGGAATATTTTCATAATCATGTTTTCAGACAGGACTTGTACATTGTCCCTGTCATTATGAAACACTGACTAACATGCTCATTGTTGGAAGACTCATGTTAATATAACAGATCTGTCATCAACTTCCATCACATTTGGGAAGTGCAAGTACGCAGCCCTCGGCTCTGGACATTAAGCTAGAAAGGCAAGAGGCAGTGAATGCCAAAAAATAACTTTTAGGCGTAGCAGAGTCTGACCAGCTGATTGATTCCCATGTCAATGTGCAGGATTCTATTGGACTCATAGGTACACACATTATCCGCAGAGGAAAATTCAGTCTCCAATTTAGGATAAAAGGATTAGCATCAGAGTTTCTAGGAAAGCTTCTGACTGGTTACCTAGCACATGGTAGGAGACCAAAGACGTTTTTGTGATGTCACAGAATGCTCATTATGGTCTAGCTGTGTGCTAGACCTACTTGAGCAGACATAGCTACCCTCTAGGACTCCTTAAGCTGCAGTGTACCCTACTCTGCAGATGGGATGAGGACTTGAACATGCAGGAAACTGACATGAAGGAACATTTTTCAAATGTGCCTAATACGTTCCAACAGAGCTGTACAGGTTCAGAGACCTCCAACCTACCCTCCTGGTGGGAACCCTCACTCGCAGAGGAGGCGGCATTAAGGTCTGTGGTTGAGGAATTGGCTTTTCAAGCTTTGTGTCAGGCATCTTGGGTCCAAGGACTACCATCCCAGGATTGTGACTTGGAATCGGTTCCAGACCCTGATTTTCTTTCCCTGACTTTTCCCAGAAAGCTTTGGACAATAGTAGAAAGTGACAAATTCAAGTCAATTTGGTGGGGTGAGGAGGGAACTTCTGTTGTGATTAATGAAGATCTATTTAAAGAAGAAATTTTGGGACGGAAATATCCTTTCAAGATATTTGAAACGAACAGCATGAAAAGTGTAATTCGACAGCTGAATCTGTACGGGTTCAGTAAACTTCATCACCAATTTGATCGTTCTGCTTCTCTGCTTGACTTCTTGACTGAGGAAGAGGAAGGCTCGTCTTTAAGGAAGGTAATTTCAATTTTTTTTCCCCTTACATAGCTATGCATACCTCTCTTGGTACACCTGTTTCTTCTATCAGTGAACTAGAGAAATACCAAAGCTCAAATTACTTTCAAATGTAACGGAAAGGGCTGGGAATATGGCCTATGAAAAGAGGGCTTGCCTCCTATACAAGAAGCTCTCAGTTCAATTCCCCAGCACCACATATATGTGGAAAACGGCTAGAAGGGTCGCTGTGGCTCAGGTGGCAGAGTGCTAGCCTTGAGCGGGAAGAAGACAGGCACGGTGCTTAGACCCTGAGTCCCAGGCCCAGGACTGGCCAAACAAAATGTAACGGAAAGAAAGGTTCACTTCGTAAAGGACAAATTTTGACTTCACCATTAGAATTTACAAAAATATCGCTAGCCAATTAGAATTACACCTTTGGACTGTGTACAAAACCACATAACAGATTCTCTGTGTTCAACGTGGCAGATCCAATTGGTTCAGAACATTGTTGTATTTATCTGTTTCTCTTCTACTAAGCCCTGCATATAGTTAAAGTATTTATGCGTCAATTGACTCCTTTGCCATTGAGAGTAAATGGTAATTCATCTCCTTTGGCTAGGTTTGGCTCTGAGTCTCTCTGCTTCAAATGTCTCCAAGTAACTTTCTCCTTTTGTTTTAGTTTCTGTGCTACCAGAATCCAAATTTCAAACAAGGATGTCCTGAACTGTTAGCAAGAATAAGACGAAAAGTCAGGATTAAAAAGTTTTCTGTAACAAGTGAATCATTGCCTGTGCAGCTGGATGAACAACTGCACCTGGGACATGAGGGTAATGCCAGTAATCCCAAAACAGATTTAGTCTCTGACACTAGTACTGAAGGAATCCTTTCAACATCACGAAGTTCACTGCTGTCTCATAGACCCCAGCCATCTGGCACGCACATGCTGTCAACTGCAGCACCTTTACTCAAAAATGACAATCCTGCCAGAGATTCTTCTGTCAGACATTCACACAAAAAGTTTATGGATCAGGGAGCCATGTCTAGTCATTTGACCACACTTCATGTGCTGTCAAACAACAGCTACCTCCAGGCACATGACTGCTTTTTGAATTTTGATAAAAGTTATAATTCTCAATATCAAAAATCACATCGATTATCAAACGATAATTTCAGAGAGATGATGCCAACTTCAGCTATTCCAATTGGATATTCTTATTTTATGGCCTACGAATTGCCACATTCAAGCATGCTAGTGACAGCATCCAATCAACGGTGCTCCGATGCCACCACACGCGAAATATCTGCCGCAGCATTTTCAAAATATCATCATATAATAGCACCAGTTTACAAGGAACAGAAAGAGAGTAATATCCCAAGCCAGTGCCAGAGTTGGGAGGAAAATTAATTTCGATGTGTATTGTTATAATGAATAAAGACTCTGCCCAGCTTTATTCAAGCAATGAAGGGTCATTCAACTGTATTGTTTCTTATAGGCAATAGCAAATAAAACTAAAATGTTGCTTTATTTCAACAGTGGGATGCGCTTCATCTCATGTTTTCAGACATCAATATGTTGAGACTACCACTTGGGCTGTAAAAACCCAAACTTCTTAAGGCATTTCCATGCATTTATCTAAGAGGTTAGCATCATTGCCAATTGACCATTAGTTCAAATTAAACTATAGCATAAATAATGGGTTATATTCAAATGGAAATGACTCACTACCCGGGGCGACAAATGAGCTAGTTACTCCAGTCACACCTACCTTAGTGAAAGAGATCAACAAACAAACATGTGCTTCAATTTGAAACTGACCAAGACGTGTTCCAAAGGATATATGAAACTTAGGCAAACATGGGTGAACAATTGGCCATTTTCCCATTTCTATCCATTCCCCTCAAGAGCCTTGTTTACTTCCAGATCCACTATTCATATAACTGGCATCTACATGCATGCATGTGTTGCACAATGATGATCAATTTGTCCTCATCCTGGTCGTCTTGGGTTACCAATATTAAACAGGAAGTGCATAATGACCAAAGCATATTAGACATGAGTATGTCCTTTTTGCCACATGGCAACAGCATACTCTACAACAGAATCGTAGTAGCAAGTAGCCACAGTGTTCCCAATGATGATGAAAAAAAGATTAAAAAAAGATAAGAGGTAATATACCAAAAATCCGGAGCTAAGGAAGGTACCAAGTAAGAAGGAAAGTTGTGGAACTAGAGAAAGGAGAGGGAAGCAATGAATGATATAAAGAAAAGGGATGGAGTGATGAAGCACAGGAAGACAAGAATTCAGGAAAGAAGACAGGAGAGAAGGTAGCAAGGAGGGAAGGAATGCAGGCAGGCAAGGAGGCAGGGACAGATGGATTGTGGTTTGTATCAACAGTGTGAGGGATGGAGTTATAGGTGGAAGTATGGAGAAAGAAGGATCCAAAAGGAATCCTGGGGAAGGAGAGAGTGACAAACAGAGATAAGGAGGGAAGAAAAGAAATCAGGAAGGAATGAAAGCAGAAAGGAAGGATGAGAACAAGGGAGACTGGGTGGGACATAGGAGTAAGGAACCATGAAAGCAGTGAGAGGGAAGATGAAAAGGAATTGGTACTTCATGGGAAGCAAGGAAAATCATAAAAATACATTTTATATTTATAAATCTGTGTTTTTACTTGGACACTACTTAGTACATTGATATCAAATATTCAGTATCGTTTGCTTGACATAAAAATCTGTAGTGTCAGTTCAAATAGGTAAAAATGAAACTCAGTTTGTACTATAGAAAATGTTATTCATCCGCTGCACAGGGTCATGAGATTTCTAAGTGAATTTCTAAGTAAGGCTCAACAATATTCTTCTACGGAATGCAAGACTGGCATTGACAAGTTGACTGCCAGAGTGACAGAAAGAACACTGTGCCCTGTATCATCTCCTAAGGATGTTCCACTCTGGATATCTCTATGCTCCAGATGACACCCTGATGAGGCCATCTGGCAGTGCCTTCAAGGAACACAGATGACCTGTTGATATTAGGAAGAGTTAGAGACAATCTAAGTCCCTGAAATAGACAGTAGGAAACAACAAAACCAAGAGACAAGTGTAATGACAGAATGCCTACCGAGACAAAACCTGACCCACGAGGTCCCAAAAGAAGGGATGACATCTTGCCTCTTTTTTCAAGCAGGGGTGTAAACTTGTGTCCAAGTCACCATGTCACCAACCCAGCACTCACTGACCATTTTAGGTCAGTGCATGAAACACAAACCAAACACCACTAGAGGATTTGTCAAAAGACTTATGCAAAAGTTGACGCTGGGAAATCTCTGGGTCACGGGGTCCCCATCACAGTCTTGGAGGGAGTTCCCTAAATTCCCAAAGCCAGCCTAAAATAAAGTGACTCTAGTAAGATTTTTCTCTCCTCTTCTAAGGGAAATGATTTATATGGAATATCTCAAGGTCGGTAAAGTTGGTCATTTACATGAAACGCTAGGAAATATGTCTGTGACTACTAAAAGTCAGGGACAGAAGAAATACAACACAAAGTGACTTTATATATTGTAAAATTCAATGTGCACCAAGTTACAAAAAAGTCACATATTTTTTCTTCCAATAGTGGTGTGTAAAATATTCTCGACCAGTGCAGGGAACCACAAGACAGGCACATCAATTAAAATTTACATGGAACTCTATTTCTTTGTCTTGTATGGTGGGTAATGGACACCCAATAGCGTTTACACCAATGTTGGGATAAGGAAATGCCAACTGTGACACATTTCATGTCCTCTGCTTTTCCCTCCAGCCCTCCCCATTTGCGTCATTTTGCAATAGTACAATTGCAGCCAGTGATACTCTTAGAGTCCATTATCAAGGATGGAACCATATGTGGTTGACATGTACAAATGGGGGGAGAAGCTGTATCTCCTCTTTTCTGTCTAAAGGAAAACTCCATTATGATTTCTGGTGTTAATTTTTCCTATAGTGAACTGGTTTGATGGGGATGACATAATAACCCTCTCGTTCACTCCATCTTGAGTATTGCAAAGTAAAATCTAAGTAACAGTATGACTAGGCACTGGTTTTGTTTGATCCAATGATGTTGGAATGAAAGCACTACTAAATGGATACTTCAAAGGAGATGACTGTGTTCTGTTGTAGACATTTAGTTTGGGCTCCTAACAATTTCTTTCTCAACAACCACTTGAGAGCTATGAAGACACCATACTTAAAATCATCCCTAGGTACAGAGGAGTCCTGAATCTCTCCTTCCTTTACAAGGGGACCTATATGTGCAGTGGGAAAAGATGTTGATTTTAGGAAAACAATTTAGAGATCATAATAGATAGTTCATGGTTGAAAAATATTGAGCTAAAATGAAAAAGGAAATCTCAAGGGAAGGGTTCCTTGATTCGTTTACACAGTCTCCAAACATAATTGTACACACCTTGGGTACTGGTGATCCCCTTGCAGTGTTGTGGTTGGGAAGTACATAATTCATTATATTACTGGAACCATTCAATAAATATTAGCTTGGCTAAATTCATCTTGGTCAGACAAACTTGTATATACAGTTGCCCCACAAATTAGTGAAAGAAAAGAGTAAATAATTTGATTCTTGTATAAACACTAGTAAAGGGACAGGTTATGCAGAAATCAAGGGCAAAAGGTTAAAAGTACAAATGCCTCCAAAAGCAAAATTTACACAAACATTTGTGTAAACCAATTCTACAATTTCTCAGGGGGAAAGAGACAAAGGAGTTGGAAAGGGGGTGTTGGAGGAGGAAAATGATGAACGAGATATATACTTACTGACTCACTTATGAACCTCTAATCCTTCGGTCCATCACTCTGACAATAACGGAAAAAATAAACAAGAACAAAAGAGGAAGTAGTGTGGCATGAAGTAGGTTATGGTCGTAATCTCAATCCGTTACAAATAATGCCATTGTAGACATGAACGGATTAGGTTCAAACAGTCGATCAGAGAAACTGAACAGGGACTTGATGAGCATCACCCAACCCCCAAGCTTATGCAGCTGTATGGGAAGAGCTGAGAAAATTAAAAAACATCTCAACCCACAGGGCTAGATAAAAGGAAGACTGAGATGGCTCAGACACTGAGAAAAAATTATGTAATGAGCCTAGTAAAGACAGATTGACCCATGTGGAGAAAATTTTGGAATCACAATATCATCCAAAACAGCAATCTCCTGTAAAGGGAGAGACTTGTGGGCTCTGCCCAGAATCCTGGCGGTCTTTGATCCTTTCCCACCACAACCTCCGCCTGATAGAGTAACACAGCTAGTACCATCTCAGCGTGTGCTGGTAAAGGCTCCTGGCCCTCCTAGCCGTAAGCGTGGCACACTTCCTTGGCTCAGGCTGCTCAAGAAGGGAGGACATTCCTGGTTTTCATTTATTCCCTGACAGGCAGGATGAAGATAACAAAAGGGTTCATCAGGCTTTGCCATTTCAACCAATAAGAGATCTAAAGAATGCTTGTGTTCAATATGGCCCTACAGTGCCGTTTACTCAAGTCATTCTTATCTATTTATTTATTCATTGGCCAATCCTGGGTCTTCAACTTAGGGCCTGAGCACTGTCCCTGGCTTCTTTTTGCTCTAAGCTAGCACTCTGCTACTTGAGCCACAGCGCCACTTCTGGCCATTTTCTATATATGTGGTGCTGGAGAATAGAACCCAGGGCTTCATGTATATGAGGCAAGCACACTTGCCAATAGGCCATATTCCCAGCACACTGAAGTCATTCTTGAAACCTGGGCTACTAAAACTTTATGCCCAAATTGCCAAGCAGCCATCAGGCCTTCTAAGAAAAAAGGAGGAATAAATGACTATATTCGACTTTGTGCAGACATTGGGCCATCCTATGTTCAGGGCCTCACGCTGGCTGCAGGGCTCCAAGGGCTGACTGTGACAGAGTTCTTACACATGCACTGTATGGGGAGAAGGCGACGGGGACATCTATGTACTGCTGGGATTCCCGGCATCTGTTTTTCCTGAAGACAAATGGACCACTTAATGGCTCACTGACCTAATCAGAAAAGGAGAAGAACTATGAGTGAAATTTGTCCCCATTGTAAAAACGGGAAGCATTGTGTTACAAATTTCAGATCTACTTTGAATGACTGTGGCCACCAGATTTCAGTAAACTGGCAGAGGAGCCAGCACCTGGCCCCACAAAAAAATTTTCGGGCGGCTCCATCCTGCCCCCAACCTCAAGCCTATCCCCCCAACAACCTGCAGCAACAATCAGGTTCAAGTCTCCTCTGAGCAACTTCCTCTGAGGAAGTTCAGGACTGGATCTCTGTTCTTCTACCTGCACAGTACTGACTTCGGAAATGGGATTTCAGGCCCTCCATCCAGGAGTTCTTGGCCCTCTTCCAAGGGAATCTGTTGGCTAATTGTTAGGTTACAGCTGCTCTGCACTGAGGGGCTTATGTATTATTCCAGGAGTGATAGATCAGGACACTAATGGAGAAATAAAATCATGGCTTCAGTGCCGGCTAGTGTTGTCTCTATCCTGGCAGCTTATGCTGGTTCCTTTAATTTTTGTCGGTGACTCAGCAACTACAAACACAAGGGGAGAAAGGAGTTTTTGGTCTTCCGACAATTTTTGGGTTCAAAACATGAAATGGGAATGGCCCGGGGATGGCTTCTTCTCATATTTTCAGACATCAATATGTTGAGACTACCTCTTGGGCTGTAAAAACCCAATCTTCTCAAGGCATTTCCATCCATTTATCTAAGAGGTTAGCAATATTGCCCATTGACCGCTGGTTGAAATATAGGTCTAATGCACATATAATAGGTTATTTTCAAATGCAAATGACTCACAAGCTGGGGCCACAAATGAGCCAATTCCTCCAGTACTTGTACCTTAGTGAAAGAGATCAACAAACAAACATGTGCTTCAATCTTAATGTGACCTTGGGGTATTCCAAAGGCTATGAAACTTAGGCAAGTCATGGGTGAACGATTGGCAATTTCCCTATTTCTATCCAGTCCCTTCTAGGTACCTTGTTTACTTCTAGCTCCAGTGTTCATAAAGCTGGCCTCTACACATATGCATGTCTAGCACAATGATGATCAAGTTGTCCTTATCCTGGTTGTGGTGGGTAACCTATATAAAACAGGATGTGCACAATGACCAAAGTATATCTTAGACATGAGTATGTCCTTTTTGCGACATGGGAAAAGAGTGCTCCACAACAGATTAGTAGTAGCAAGTTGCCACAGTGTTCATAATGGTGAAGAAAAAAGGAGAAACAAAAGATAAAAGGTAATGTACCATAAATCAAGAGCTAAGTAAGGTAAAAATAGGAAGGAAAGTTATGGAAGGTAAGAAAGAGAGGGAAGGAAGGAATGATAGAAAGAAAAGAGCGGGGTGCTGAAGCCAAGGAAGACAGGAGGAAGGTAGCAATGAGGGAAGGAATGTAGGCAGGGAAGGAGGCAGGGAGAGGTGGATTGTGGTTTCTATGGACAGTGGCTGGGACAGAGTTAATGGAGGAAGTATGGAGGAAGAGGATCTGAAGGTAAGCCTGGGGAAGGAGAGAGATGAAGGGAGATAAGGAAGGAAGAAAAGGTAGCAGGAAGGAATGGTTGCAGAAAGGAAGGAAAGATGAGAGCAAGGGAGACTTGGGTTGGAGATAGAAGCAAGGCAATATGAAAGCATTGACAGGTCAGATGAAAAAGAAAGGATATCTGGTGGGAAGCAAGGAAATTCATAAAAATTCATAGGGAATTAATAAAGCTGTGCCTCTACTTGGACACTACTTAGTACACTGATATCAGATATTCAATATAATTGATCTGACAAACAATGCTGTAGTGTCATTTCCAATAGGAAAAAATGAAACTCAGTTTCTACTATAGAAAATATTATTTTTGAGCTGCACCAGGTCATTAGGTTTCTAAGTGTATTCTAAATAATTCACAAAAATATCTTCTACGGAATGCAAGACAGGCATTGACAAGTTGACTCCCAGAGTGACAGAAAGAACACTGTGCCCTGAAACATCTCATGGTGATCCTCCCCTCTGGATATTTCTATCCTCCAGAAGACACCCTGCTGAGACCAACTGGCAATGCCTTCAAGGAACACAGAAGACTTGCTTGATAATGGAAAGAGTTAGAGAAAATCTACCGCCCCCAAATAGACAGTAAGAAACAACAAAACCATGAGACAAGTTTAATGACAGTGCCCACAGAGACAAAACCTGACCCTCCAGTGACCAAAAGAAGGGATGAACTCTTGAACTTTTTCCAGTTAAGGGTGTATACTTGTGTCCAAGTCACCACATCACCTACCCAACACTCACTGACCTGTTTCAGTCAGTACATAAAACACAAAGCACTAACTAGTGGAGGATTTTTAACAGATTTATGCAAAAGTTGAGTCTGGCAGACTCTGAGTCACGGGGGTCCCCATCTCAGTCTTGGGGGTGTTCAATAAGTTCCCAAAGCCAACTTAAAATATCGTGACTCTAGTAAGAATTTTCTATTCTCTCTTAAGGAAAATGAATTATATGTGATGCCTCAAGGTCGGTAAATATGGTCATTTAGATGAATGGCGAGGCTATTTGTCTGTTAGTACTAAATGTAAGGGACCTAAGAAATAAAACTCAAAGTGATGCGGCAGCTCCCCTGCTAGTGACTGGTTGTAAAGAAAAGATGATATGGAAACTCACTTCACTGGAACAGAGCCATCTATGAGCCCCGTATTACAACTTTCCTAATTTAAGTGAATCAGGTCAATATACATCATGAGGGGGCTGAGCTACACCTCCCATTGGACAGGGTTGAATGACAGGAAGAGCAAGAAAACAAGTGAGGGAAACAGAATCATATGAATTACAATAAGAAATGTCAAGGGGCCCTGAGGAGGAAATCTATTTTTTGTCACTTTCTACTCCTGATGGGACCTGCAGGACTCAATAACCTATGTAGAGCTCCCACTGTGCTGCTGAACTGCCTAAATTAGCGTCATTCTCTGAAGGATCATATACAGACGCCGAAGAATGTTTAAATTTTTTGTAACAGATCTGACAGGAGATTGCTCAGGTATAGTTTGAACTGTTACCTGTGGTCCACTTCGAGGTTTTGCCACCTCTTGAAGATTATAAGTATTCCTTACTTCCCCCATATTAGCCACTAGTTCAGCAGCTGATGTTATGACAGCATTGTGAGAAATCATATGGAGAGCTGCATGCATTAAGGCCCAAATAGACCTCAATGGAGCTGGAACATTGTCACCACACCATATGCCATTTCTGCATTACTCTTTACTCGCTTCCAGGCTTCTAAGTCTAAAATCCTCCTCTAATCTTCTAAAATCGTTTCCTCTGGGAATAAAAGATTATACTCCCTTACCTCCTGCATGCACTCATGTATTTCCGAATGCGAGATCATAGCCCATTTACGTTTCAGAACCTGGTGGATAAGATTAGACAAAGAAGCACCTTAAGCTTGTCCCATATCCCCATAATGTTTTCAGTTCTTCTGGAGAGCTCGCTACACAGATTCGCTATCTCTTGTGATTAAAAATGTCCCTTAGTTCCCCTTGAGAGTTCACAACGTAGTTTCCTGGATCTCCTTTGGATCAAATGCCATGTCCCACGTTGGGGGACAGATGTGGGACAAATGGTAACTGCAATGAAGAAAGGATATGGGAGACGTGGTTTTTTGAGAAGAAGGCATGTGCTTTATTTTTGGGATGTCAGGGGTATATGGGGTTAGAGATCAATTAATCAATCAATTGCAAGAACAATTCAGAAAAATTTGCCACTCTGTTCATATCATGGATATCACTACAACACCGGATCAGATTAGCAAATATAAAACTCTAATCGGCTTCCCCAAAATTCAATTGAATGCCTAAGATTGTGAAAGCATATCTCATGAGTAGTTGGAGGAACAATACAATCCAAGAGTTTTCTAATCAGGGAAGGAGAATCTCATGACAAAGTGCTTAAGATTGGCCAACAAACAGAGGAAACCCTTAGGAGGAGTTTTCCTCAACTGGACCCCAGGAGTTCCAGGAAAGGGTGTCAGAAATCCTTGCTGAGGCTAAGTCTCCCTCTGTTCAATGGGATGTCATAGTTCCACTGTCTATGCTTTTGGATTTGGGAGATCTTGTTGAACTAGCGGAGTGAATGTGTGTGTATTTCTGCTTGTTTGTGGTTGTGTGTAGGTGAGTTTTCCTCAACTGACCCCAGGAGTTCCAGGAAAGGGTGTCAGAAATCCTTGCTGAGGCTAAGTCTCCCTCTGTTCAATGGGATGTCATAGTTCCACTATCTATGCATGTGGATTTGGGAGATCTTGTTGATCTAGGGGTGTGAATGTGTGTGTATTTCTGCTTGTTTGTGGTTGTGTGTAGGTGAGCTTTTAGGTAAAGGACCTGCAAATCATTACTTGTGGGCCACTCCCGCCCCAGGTGCTTTGTATCATTAATAGGCGATTCTACTCCTCCCCTTCCACCGCCCTCCCACCCATTTAAAAGTGCAGCTCTTTCTACCATTAAATGAGTCTTAGCATTGACTTGGTTCCCAGACTGTCTGTTTGTCCTCTGAGGAAAGTGGGGCTGGGATAGAAGTCTGTCTGCCCTCTTTTCCTCTTCTTGGCTCATCAGGGCGGGGCATTTTTTCCCAACTCTCCGCAGTACACGAGAGCTTGGGAGACTAAACACCCCCACATTCACTCATGGCTGTCAAGTAGCTTCTACATTTCAACAGCAGTTCTTATTTCTCAGCCTGCTGTAACTGTGGAATTGTAATAATATGTCATTTTCAGTGCTCAGGACCTATCACAATGAAACCTAGGTTTTATTATATCCAAGAAACGCTTGTGGGGCTGGGGATATAGCCTAGTGGCAAGAGAGCCGGCCTCGGATACAGGAGGCCCTAGGTTCGATTCCCCAGCGCCACATATACAGAAAACAGCCAGAAGCGGCACTGTAGCTCAAGTGGCAGAGTGCTAGCCTTGAGCGGGAAGAAGCCAGGGACAGTGCTCAGGCCTTGAGTCCAAGGCCCAGGACTGGCAATAAATAAATAAATAAATAATAAATAAATAAATAAATAAATAAATAAATAAATAAATAATAAATAAAAGAATGGCTTGCAGTTGCTATGGCTGGAATAGGACCCTATGTTTACACTTGCACTGCTTTTTACCTCAAGGCTTGGGGCTCGTTATTCTTTATGCAGTATTGAAGAGTCCATTAGTAAATAGATGAGAAATGAAAATGAAATCATGCACATTATCTCACAGGTTTCCATCTGAAACAATTTTATTTCTTCACTTCTCTAAGTTAATTGAAATAGAAAAAAAATGGCAGATAATTTCACAGAAGATGAGTTGCAGCATTGTAGGATATCTACAGTTTATCCATTTTATACTCGCATCCACTTGTGAGATGACAACATCAAAGTATTGTGCTTTTATCTGTAGCTTCCCTTCCTGCAGATATAGTGTCACAGGAATTCCTTGTGCCAGCTTTAGCTCTTTCTGTGAGATCATCCCATACAGTGAAAATTGCCAACCCTAATAATGTCAGCAACTGAATTTTCAGGAATATTTTCATAATC
>NW_025960272.1:0-34355 GCF_023159225.1 Perognathus longimembris pacificus
AAAGACTGGATCATGGGCAGAACAGAAATGTATAGGAAGAAGGAATTCAGGATCCCAAACTCGCCTATTAGAAAAGTGTGTGAAAACGACTCTCAGGATTCCATTACTGAAACCTCGCTTATTTCTACAAAATCATACATAAACAATGGACAGGAAGAACAAACAGGACTCCCACTTCCGGGTAGAAGGCAGCATTGAGCACTTCCGGTGTCAAATGCGGAAGTGCTTGTGAATGACGTGAGATCATAACCCGGAAGTGACCAATATTAGCCACGTCACAATACTAGTGACCCCACACGGGGGAGACAGGAGTTAAAAGTAACTGTTACTACGGAAAGGTCTACGGTGGACCAGGTTACTTCGTTGAGCGGAGAGCCTTCTTCACTAATTTGGTAAGTACAGTTCTCCTTCAGAGACATCTAACAATCATTTCCCTCGTTTCCTTTCTTCAGTCATCAGTCCCCAACTCGTGTGGACTAACTTTTCACTCTTTGATATACACTGTGACATTTCTGGCTACAAAGGTTCTTTGTAATTCCTTTACCGGAAGTCCCATGAGGTAGTCCCTGCTTATTTTACAAAATACCAAGTATTATCCAACATATCACATAATCAAAAATCTTATGTCCCTGGAATTGAGAATGTAGCAATTTCCAATGTGTCCGTCTTCAAATTTACTACCATTACTCTCACTTTTATTTAGCTCTAACAATGATATTTCTATGGGGTTGTACACTTGTTTCATGCCCACAACAAATTTAATGCTGGAATTTACTAATATTTGAAACAGTTATTATCTGTAGCTATGACTCTCAGTATTGCCCAATGTTCCCTCAATTTATAGGTCATGTTCTGTTATATATAATTACCTATAGATCCCTTGAGCCATAGTTCAAGTAAGAATACAGGAATATCTAGAAATTATTGTCTGAATTTATATGAGTTCAAACGGGTATTTACCTGTTTGAGACCTGCAAAAGTTGGAAAATTTTGAACTATATAGTATAGATATCTACCAGTTAGAAAACATTTTCACAAATATGTTGAACACTTGTCATGAATGAAGTCCCTTGAATGTTGGTCTATGACAAAGAAATTAATGATAAAGATTAATATACTTTGTTGACTTCAGTCCTACTGTTACAATTTTGAGATTTCTCCTTATTCCTTTCAAATACAATTGTTGCCTGATTATTTGCCTGCGATTAAACAGGTGATATACAGCTGGATGAAAATTCATGAGTTTTACCACTAGAATACCTTCTTTCATAGTGTATTTTAGGTTTGCTAATTCAGTCTCAGTGGATGTCATTTTAATCAACAAGACAGGTAATTCATTATTGTCCATGTCCTATTTTTTTAATACAGAGCAATTTCCTGTCCCTTGAAAATTTTTTAACACCACCTGAAACATTTCCACAATTTATAATAATATGCACAATACAAATGGAGTTCTCTAAGTCCTTTCGATGAATAAATTTTGTTTTTTGCTGTCGAGTATGATTTTGGCTCATAATATGTTGGAGATAAGTCTAGGCCCTTTTCAACAGTTAAAAAGGATGGGGAAGATTTACATTGGTTTGTTGCATAATTCCTTTGAATTGGTGCTTTCTTAGAAACCCATATGTAAATGTGGCAGGTATGTGAGTCACTGAAAGGGAATCATCTTTCTCAAGTCAGTGTGTATTGAAGACTTGAAATTTGTCAAGGAATTCCTGATGCTGAGTAAATTGGATACACTATTGGAAATAAGATCTTCCTAGCAATCTATTAAAAATGTTTTACCATTGATTTCGTGAGAACATGATTTATTTGTGAGAAATTTATTCATGTCTACCCGAGAAAGTAAGACACACACTGGTGATAGTTGTTTTTCTGAAAGCGCAAAAAACAAAAAGTCAAAAAACCTTCATTCATATTTGACAATATTAAGAAATACCAGTAGGTATTATAAGCCACTTATTACCCTGTCACTCTAATTAGATTCATGTAGTTTCTCAGGTGTCTTCTCTTAATGTTTAACCTTAGAAAGTATAACGTTCCTTTGGAATGAGTTACATGCAATGAATTGATTGTTGGCAGCAATTATTATGCTGGGAAAATCAATTATCTATATTCTGCAGTGTATTAATATAAGATAGTTGAACAAACTATGGAAGCAAAACATATCCCTTTTTGACTTATTCACAGCATAGGAGGAATAAATTGCAATGTGATTAAAAAGCACAGCGAGAAGTTGGGACTTTCTCTTCTGGATTTTGGCCAGTAATTATAATACTGTCATATACTGGCGCTAGAGGACATGAAATGATACCCTAAATCCAAAATGAGTTTGATTGTCCATTCCTTCTAGTTGTGCTCCCATATATAGGAGACACCAGATCAAAGTAATCCCGGCAAAGTGAACACCTCATTACAAGGGGCTCTTTGCTCCTGGAGGAAGGGATGCACCTCACCTTTAGTAGAATGCTTTATGTATAAGAAAATTGCATTCCCCGTTTTCTTTTTAGGCTTAAGCAGAAACTGTTTATGTAAATTGCATTTTACTTCAACATAACGGTTATTCATAAATGTGCCAATACTTTTGTGGTACTATCTCTCTGTCCAAATTTGCAATTTTGATCTCATCATTTTTGGAATGTTCTAAAGTTGTAAGCAGCAACATAATCCTTTGTCGAAATATTGTAAAAATGGAGCCAGCAAGACATTCTCTAACTTTAATCTCAATATTCACAAAGCACACCAATTTTATACTAAATCTTGGCAATGTAATATTTAAGGATTTAATCCATGCATTTAGCTATACACACACATAGATAGATAGATAGATAGATAGATAGATAGATAGATAATTATAGATATAGATATAGTTGTAGACATAGATATAGATATATACCACCTGTTTTATTCCCAGGAAAAGTCAGGACTCACTACTAGTGCTTCATGTTTGTGATGCCACATAATTAGTTTGTCTTCAATAACTGGAAAAGGTAAATTTAAATTCAAAGCATGTCGTGTGAAACGAATAAAGTTTTTGATGTGTTTGATTTACAAATGAATGCTTTTACGGCCTTAAGAATGATTATTCATAAAAAAATCTCGCAAATAGTTTGTTTTCTAAGCGGCCTAAATTTAATGAAAGGAAACTCAAGTTTCTTTGTCTTTCTCATTTTAAACCTAATTTCAGTTTAATACTTTAAAGACACTCCATCCCTCTTTGAATGAACAAGAAAAGATGCCTTCATGTCCCTTTAGATAAACAGTGTTGAAATAAGTCATAAACTATCTCCTGTTTTTCTTCTGAAAATGCCTGTAATTTGTGTATTAAGAAAATCAGTACTTACAGGATGTGCATCAAAGAACTCAAAAGTTAATGAGTTGAATATCTTCCAAGTTCTTCAATATTCTTTTGTTTCCCAAAGAAAGGATAAGTTTGAGACATCTGGTCTGGAAGTAATTCTTCATTGGTTTTCTGACAGAATTTTTCTCCTCACAGGAAGTGCAGATATTTCCCTGTCTACCAGAATGCAAGAAGGTAAGCATGTTCCCAATGTCCTTTGAAAAGAACACTTCAAATGGTTCCCATCATATTATGTATAGCATTCTCAGTATGCAAAACACTGTGGGGGAGATTCAATGGGATGGAGTTCAGAATTGAGACATTCTGATAATTGTACAGTGGAATTTTGAATTCGTACTATTGAGACATAAGATTGCAAGTAAATGCCTTGGCCTCAATGCACCTTCCCTGTCAACAGAGGACAGCGTGAATATTGCAAAACAGTAACCGCAAAAAGTCCTTCGATTAATGGAAAAATGTTTCCCAAATTAGGCCTAAGAATTCACAAATGGGAACTGAAATGAATTTGCTTATTATTTCTATGATAATATCAAAAGGCATAGTTATCATTTTTGTCATCACAGAAGGGAATTTGAAATTAATGCATAAGTTGTAATTGGAAGAGAAGGGAAAGAATTACATTTTCTCAAAAATATACCAGATTTGCTTAGATATTTTTCTTTGCAGGTGAATCTCTGGATCCTGAAAGGTTACTGCAATGCCCTATGATAAGAGTCACAAGATCAGGGCCTGCAGATTCCCGTACCATCTGGTGAAATGCAGAAAGGTAGGGTTGCATTTCAAAATGAGGAGTTTGTCATACTTTACTATAAACATGAATTTGAAGCTTGATATTTGACTAAATGTGCTAAATATGTGTCAATGAAATAATAGACTACCTGGGTAGATGTAGTATACACATATTTGTATTTGCTCTTGTAATCTGATCTTTGTGTAGTGCAGATAAGAAATAGCAGTGCAACTTGTTTACAGAACTCTAGGATGAGTAGAACATTGCAAGATGTTTTCTGTAGGACAGTCATTTCAGTCTGAGTGTAGCGACTTTATACTTGTTTCCTTGTTCACACTTAACTACTCTAAATCAGCAATTTAGTAAAGTTTCTAAAAATTAAGACAGATGCATTGCCTAATGGCAGGACATAATTCCTGAACCATGTTACTTTTCAGTAAACCTAGTGAACCTGAATTGATGATAACGAAGATGTGTCTTGCCTGTTTTGTATATTTTGGTGTATTTTTTGTAATGATACCACGACAGTTATTTTCACATAGAACAAGAAATCTTTCAAATGCTCATATAGTTATCTATCCCAATTCAATTTTTTGTGTTAAAAAACATTGCTCTGGGCAGAAAACAATCTTCCCTTTGTTATGCTTTTCAAAGGATGCTCACTGATTATATATACACGTGTGCACAGAAAGACACATACATATGCATATTCATGCTCATATGTTTTCAAATATTCTTATATCTAAATGCGAATATATACAAATTAAACTGTACATGCACATGGTATCACACACATGCACCAAGACACACAATGAGGGCATTTCCAATTGTGTTTTTGATCAATGTGTCTTACCCATTCATGTAGCATATATTTATAAATGCCTTTTTACTGAATAAGATGTCATGATTCTGAATGTTTTTAGATGCCAAAGTTATGTTTTAAGTATCCAGCATTTTGCTGCTGTGTCAGACCTCCAATCTTGTCATGACGAGTTTAAATCAAAGTACTTTTATGCGAAGAGAGTATGAGATATAGAGTCTGAGAGAATCTTATCCACCTCCAGCCCTAAAAATTGTAAGAAACAGATTGAAGAAGAGTCGAGGTTGTACTAGCCCATCCTCTTGTGCTAGACTGGTGTTAGTACAGCACACAAGCCCAAGGTAAAACCACAAGTCAAGCATAAAAACAGCAACCCTTTCCTTATCCCCCAATAATTTGTACTATTTTTATTTTTTACATCCTGGTTCAATAGAATCATCCAGACATTGCTGCCAAATTGGCTACTTGTCCCTTCAATGCTCGGCACTTGGTGCCGCGCGATCAACTCAGTAAACATATAGCAACATGTGAAGACCAAAGTTGCATTGAGGATGATATAGGTAAGCTTGATACACGAAACAGAAATCAGATCTGATTCAGATTCAGTCTGTTACATATTGTGATTCCATTTTCCTTATTTTCCTTCTTGCAGTTACTATGACTTGGTCCCAACCCCAAGAGAAGAAATCTGGAAATACAGGGCATCGCCTTTCTTCTGAGGAAGACTGGGATAAAGGTAAAGAGCATGATTAAATTTTGAGTTAGTGCTGTAACTGAATGCCAGTTTAGAGATAGATGCAAATAATAGTAAACTCTTTAGCTCAACATGAAATTTAATGTATGCTAACATAGGTAAAGCTATTATGCTCATCCTCATATATGAAGACATGCATTCAGAAATGATTTCTTTAAAGAATATATATAAAACAGGGTTGTCCATCTATAGTTTAGGACTCTTACTTTTCCATGTTTATTATCCACTTAAATCATTGATATATTAGGTCCTTAAGGTGGTTATTATTTCATTAATACCTATGTCTTTCCTTGGCCATGTAAATGTTAGAGAAAATGTCATATATACCCTGGAGACAATATCCATTTTTCTGTTTGCCAGAATCCTTGGAAAACCCTAGCCCAACTTTTGTTTGGGGCAGAGGAGAGTCTTCTAGCCAAAACAGGTAAGAAAATGACATTATCACTTTGGCAAAGATCTATTTCTTAGAAATAAAGGAAACAATTATGATAGGTGGAAGAGCTGCCTTTTTCTTTTAGGAATAAAAAAATTTCCTCTTTTCAGAGAAATATTCAGATTGCTGTCTGAACGGTGATTGGTGAAAGCATGCATGTGTAAATCTGCAATTACTTCATGATCTTAAAACATTTCTAGGGGCTGGGGATATGGCCTAGTGACAAGAGTGCCTGCCTCGGGTACACAAGGCCCTAGGTTCGATTCCCCAGCACCACACATACAGAAAACGGCCAGAAGCGGCGCTGTGGCTCAAGTGGCAGACTGCTAGCCTTGAGCGGGAAGAAGCCAGGGACAGTGCTCAGGCCCTGATTCCACGGCCCAAGACAGGCAAAAACGAAACAAACAAACAAATAAACAAAAACACATTTCCAAACAAATTCATTGATATCTATGGAAAGTCATACTCAAAATGGTCTCGGAGTACCATTCAATATTGAGAAAATGTTACAGATATGACAGTATGTCAGAGCCACCGTTCACTTTTCAATGACATACGTTTCGATTTAATTTTATTCACAGAAATAACAAATGAGCGGCTGAAATTCCTCTTCATGTAAGTAGCTACTAAAATCATAAGGAGATTAATTTGATTAAATGTAGTAAAAAGCAACTATACAGATACATTGTGTTATTTGGGTTTGTGTGTTATATGCCCTTTGCTCAACAAGAATAGCAATAAATGCATCATGTCTGTTTACAGCCTGTTTTCATTTTTCAATATTTTATTGCAAACCTTCACCAAATATTTGTGAAAAGGCCTCCTTTACATGGATCTGTGATACCTTGAATATTCTGTGTAAAAATCACACCAGATGTTCGCCCACGTATACAGTTTGTAAGGCAAGGATAACTTCCAATTTAGATTTTTGAAAGATCTCTATATGTGATTACAGAGTAAAAGGAAGTGTGTTGTTTCCTGCTGTCACTTTCATATTCAACAAAATAACTTGGGAGACCAGAAGAAAAAGTTTCTGTGGACTCTGTGGATTGATGAGACAACCTGAGAAAATTTAGGAGGCTTATAGTTATATTTTCCTTTTATCCCATACTAAGTCACTTTCCACAAAAATAATGCCTCCTTTTTTCATTTATGGGTTGTATCTCATATAAGATAGAGAATTTTGGATGAAATATTATGACTTGGATCTCAAATCTTAGGATAATCATTTCTCATATAGTCCACAATATTTACTATTTTTGTTATAAGACTTGGGCACATTTCATATTTTGTGTCCCTGTCATGTGACACTGATTATACTTGCATAGGTGAGACATAAACAAACTGTTCTATTACTTAGATGAAACTTATTATGTTACCTAAACTAAGGTTAGAAGAAATGTACCTGTTTCATGATCATAATGGATTCTCTGGGTATTAACGTGTTCACCTACCTTCAAGTGATTTGAAACACATAGAGTTTCATACCATAAGTCAACAGCAGTTGCCCATTGGTCCATTTCTGCGTATATGGAAGTTGAAAAAAGCAAGAAATTCTTTCAGAATAATAGGCAGTTGTTCAGTTTTGCATATCTGTACAACAACTATGTAATTTTCTATTGTTCTTAGGCAGAATCAGAAATGTATATTACCACACCTTCCACCATAATGCAAAGATCTTTTTTCTATTTTCCTTTGCAGAAATAATCCGGAGGCCTACTATTTGAGGACTACATATTTTTCCTTGTCTTGCTAATGACATGAAATAATAAATATTACTTTCGGCACGTTGAATGCGTTTTCATTTCCACTAGCTTTTAAAACTTACTAATTTGGTTAGCTTGTATATTGTTTGTAATGAACGCTGACATCAATGTTAGGGTGAAATCCTTTACTGAAATATACCTTTTCAATTTCTCTAAGAAGCATATTTAGATTTTACGAGAAGAACGATGATCATGTAATGAAAATCTGGATACATAAACATGTATAAAATTCTTCTATATCTTTTTTCAGTTAGATTTGAATGTGAAAAACGCTTTTTTGTCAATGATCTCCCCCTTGCATTAAAAATATTATTACAATTACCTCTTTTAGTAGAGAATTTAAATTTATATGGTCCACCATATGGGTGAGCCACAAAACTACTGCTTGATTGTGTGTGTGCGTGTGTGTGTGTGTGTTGTGTGTGTCTTTGTTGGTACTATTTAATTTATAATTTGTAATTAAATTTTATTGACAAGGTGATGCAAATGAGTTACCATTACATAATAAAGCATTGAGTACATTTCTTGTCATTTTAGTTACAACCTCCCCCATTTTTCAGTATCTTTCAAAGGTCAGATATCCATATATACAAGATCCAGTGTTCCAAACTCATATCCAGTCACCACAGGAGGACTCCACCGGTTTTTCACGTAGTATATTAAACATAAGGACAATGATAAAATCCTCCTGTTCCCATGTCTTGCAGATATGATGTGACATCACTGGCAAAACCATATAGAAATATTATTTGAGAAGAAGTTTTATACTTTACAGACAACAAGTCTATGCCCCACCCAAGTGATAAAATATTTAAAATAACTCATGCGCCCTAGACGATTTATATGGCCATTGATAGCAGGCATTGTACCCTTTATTTTCTTAGTTGCCTCTGCTGCACCAGCTACTGTGTGTTTGACACAAAGTGTGCAAACGTCTCACTATGTTAATCAGCTTGCTCATAACAGTATGCAAGCCCTGCACGTGCAATCATTGAAATCATTCATTTTTACCACCGGGTTTTCAATGTTCAGCAGAAAAGAAGTTATCAAAGAAAGTCCTCCATTGGCTTGTCCAATAGAATGGGCCCGTCTCCAACCTACTCCTTGGAAGTTCATGAATGGTCTTAGTACGAGCTAGCCATATTCCACTATGAATGGGAGCACCCTACTACTGACCAACCACGTAGACTGACTAAGAAGCACCTTTGTCACTTTAAATCTCACTCCTAAGGATAGGCTCACAGGCCATGCTATATTCTTATTTATTTATTCATTTTTTGGTTTTTAACCATTAGTTAAAGAGATTTTATAAATATTGTGTCACCTTCAACTAAAGTGTTATGTAGACACCATACTTAAAATCATTCCAAGGTTCCAAAGAGGCCCGAATTTCCTTTTCCTTTACAAGGGTTCCTATATGTGCAGTGGGATAAGATGTTGATTTTATGAAAACAATTTAGAGGTCATAATAATTTCTGGTGAGAAAAATATTGAGCTACAATGCAAAATGAAGTCTCAAGGGAAGAGATGGTTCCATGATTGGTTTAAGTGGTCTCTGTACCTAAATATACACATTTTGGGTACTGCTGATCCCCTTGCTATTTTATTGTTGGGACATACAATATACATTATATTACATAATAGCTCGGTTAAACTCCTCTTGGTCAGCCAAATTTGTAGACACTGAATCCCCCAAAATTAGTGGAAGAAAAGTGTCAATAATTTGATTCCTGTATAAACACTAGTAAAGAGAAATGTTATGCTGAAATCAAGAGCCAGAGGATAAAAATACAAATGTCTCCAAATCAAAATTTACAAAACCATTTGTGTAAACCAATTCTAAAACTTATCAGGGGGAAAGATACGAGGGAGTTGGAAGTGTGGGGTGATGGAGGAGGTAACATGATGAACTAGAAATATACTTACAGACTTACATATGAACCTCTATCCTTTGGTACATCACTCTGAAAATAAAGGAAAAAATAAAACAAACTAAAAAAAAGAGGAAGTAATGTGGTATGAAATAGTTTATGGTCCTAATCTGAATCCTTTAGAAATAATGCCAAATGGTATCTCTGTACAAGGGAATCCTACACAATGATTAGAAAACATTTGGAAAAAGGTATTCATTGGGACAAAAGCCTGGAACATAGAATGGAGCATTGGCTGGCTGATATTTGTATGTTAGAAATAAGTAACAGACATGATAAAGAAAGCAGGACTCAGGTACCAATGCACAGGGAGACAAGGAACGTGCTTGAGAGAAAGGTATCGAAAAGTGACACACAAACACTAATGTTTATGTACATAAATTCAAATGGATATCTATATATTACCCAATCTGCAAGGAATTGTTTTATAGTTAATATTACTAGAGGCTACAAGCTTTAGAGATGAGATTGACAATAGACATTAAGGATATAATTTTTTGTTTTGGAAAAAATAATGAAAAAGGAAGTTGTTTGTGCAAGAGGACAATGTGAAGGAAAGAGGCAGAAAAATGAGCAAGGAAATAACAGCTGTGAGAAGAAATTTATGCATATTTTTCTCTCACCTCAATGCTCCCTCAAAATTTCCTTGATTCCTTGTTAAAAATTTCTTCATCTATCCTTTGTATACATTATTGGTAAAATGAAATTGTGGTTAGCGAGTAACTTAAACTCCTATTACCCTAGCAAAAGCACCATAACTGGAAGTAAATATTATCAGTTGATTCTGGAGAATTTTGAAGCTCTCTTTCTAATTCTGATTTTTAGATAGAGATAAAGTGCCAAATTTGGTATACAACATCGAAGTTTTGAAACAATTGGAACATTTCAACACTAGTGATACAGAATCATGTCAATATTCACATAAATTTCAGATAATAAGAGATGCCATATTATTTGATTAAATCTTTTTTTTCAAACCTACTGATAATCAAGACACAAATGCCCTTGGTCAAACAGGGCTGGTAGTTAACAAATTCTTCTGTTTTCTCTTTTAAAATAGCAAAATCAATTTATAAGACACATATTTGAAATCAAGTTCAAAGACATGAACAAGATATACACAGCTAATAAGGGAGAAAAGAACATGAATCATACTAGAAAATGGAGAGCATAGTCCCAGTTCTCTGATTTAGTATGAACCACATAATCATAACTGAGCCTACTTTCCCTGATCTTTTTGTAAAAGTAATGTTTCATGAATGGTCACCACTGAGGAAAAGCGGTCATAATAATGTAGGTACAAAGTTTTGCGAAAATAGTTAAACTTTCAGAACTAGAATGGTCAACATATTCCTTGATAGGTTCCTGTGAACACTTTGCGTAAAAGTGGATGCTTTTCCAAAGACTGGATCATGGGCAGAACAGAAATGTATAGGAAGAAGGAATTCAGGATCCCAAACTCGCCTATTAGAAAAGTGTGTGAAAACGACTCTCAGGATTCCATTACTGAAACCTCGCTTATTTCTACAAAATCATACATAAACAATGGACAGGAAGAACAAACAGGACTCCCACTTCCGGGTAGAAGGCAGCATTGAGCACTTCCGGTGTCAAATGCGGAAGTGCTTGTGAATGACGTGAGATCATAACCCGGAAGTGACCAATATTAGCCACGTCACAATACTAGTGACCCCACACGGGGGAGACAGGAGTTAAAAGTAACTGTTACTACGGAAAGGTCTACGGTGGACCAGGTTACTTCGTTGAGCGGAGAGCCTTCTTCACTAATTTGGTAAGTACAGTTCTCCTTCAGAGACATCTAACAATCATTTCCCTCGTTTCCTTTCTTCAGTCATCAGTCCCCAACTCGTGTGGACTAACTTTTCACTCTTTGATATACACTGTGACATTTCTGGCTACAAAGGTTCTTTGTAATTCCTTTACCGGAAGTCCCATGAGGTAGTCCCTGCTTATTTTACAAAATACCAAGTATTATCCAACATATCACATAATCAAAAATGTTATGTCCCTGGAATTGAGAATGTAGCAATTTCCAATGTGTCCGTCTTCAAATTTACTACCATTACTCTCACTTTTATTTAGCTCTAACAATGATATTTCTATGGGGTTGTACACTTGTTTCATGCCCACAACAAATTTAATGCTGGAATTTACTAATATTTGAAACAGTTATTATCTGTAGCTATGACTCTCAGTATTGCCCAATGTTCCCTCAATTTATAGGTCATGTTCTGTTAGATATAATTACCTATAGATCCCTTGAGCCATAGTTCAAGTAAGAATACAGGAATATCTAGAAATTATTGTCTGAATTTATATGAGTTCAAACGGGTATTTACCTGTTTGAGACCTGCAAAAGTTGGAAAATTTTGAACTATATAGTATAGATATCTACCAGTTAGAAAACATTTTCACAAATATGTTGAACACTTGTCATGAATGAAGTCCCTTGAATGTTGGTCTATGACAAAGAAATTAATGATAAAGATTAATATACTTTGTTGACTTCAGTCCTACTGTTACAATTTTGAGATTTCTCCTTATTCCTTTCAAATACAATTGTTGCCTGATTATTTGCCTGCGATTAAACAGGTGATATACAGCTGGATGAAAATTCATGAGTTTTACCACTAGAATACCTTCTTTCATAGTGTATCTTAGGTTTGCTAATTCAGTCTCAGTGGATGTCATTTTAATCAACAAGACAGGTAATTCATTATTGTCCATGTCCTATTTTTTAATACAGAGCAATTTCCTGTCCCTTGAAAATTTTTTAACACCACCTGAAACATTTCCACAATTTATAATAATATGCACAATACAAATGGAGTTCTCTAAGTCCTTTCGATGAATAAATTTTGTTTTTTGCTGTCGAGTATGATTTTGGCTCATAATATGTTGGAGATAAGTCTAGGCCCTTTTCAACAGTTAAAAAGGATGGGGAAGATTTACATTGGTTTGTTGCATAATTCCTTTGAATTGGTGCTTTCTTAGAAACCCATATGTAAATGTGGCAGGTATGTGAGTCACTGAAAGGGAATCATCTTTCTCAAGTCAGTGTGTATTGAAGACTTGAAATTTGTCAAGGAATTCCTGATGCTGAGTAAATTGGATACACTATTGGAAATAAGATCTTCCTAGCAATCTATTAAAAATGTTTTACCATTGATTTCGTGAGAACATGATTTATTTGTGAGAAATTTATTCATGTCTACCCGAGAAAGTAAGACACACACTGGTGATAGTTGTTTTTCTGAAAGCGCAAAAAACAAAAAGTCAAAAAACCTTCATTCATATTTGACAATATTAAGAAATACCAGTAGGTATTATAAGCCACTTATTACCCTGTCACTCTAATTAGATTCATGTAGTTTCTCAGGTGTCTTCTCTTAATGTTTAACCTTAGAAAGTATAACGTTCCTTTGGAATGAGTTACATGCAATGAATTGATTGTTGGCAGCAATTATTATGCTGGGAAAATCAATTATCTATATTCTGCAGTGTATTAATATAAGATAGTTGAACAAACTATGGAAGCAAAACATATCCCTTTTTGACTTATTCACAGCATAGGAGGAATAAATTGCAATGTGATTAAAAAGCACAGCGAGAAGATGGGACTTTCTCTTCTGGATTTTGGCCAGTAATTATAATACTGTCATATACTGGCGCTAGAGGACATGAAATGATACCCTAAATCCAAAATGAGTTTGATTGTCCATTCCTTCTAGTTGTGCTCCCATATATAGGAGACACCAGATCAAAGTAATCCCGGCAAAGTGAACACCTCATTACAAGGGGCTCTTTGCTCCTGGAGGAAGGGATGCACCTCACCTTTAGTAGAATGCTTTATGTATAAGAAAATTGCATTCCCCGTTTTCTTTTTAGGCTTAAGCAGAAACTGTTTATGTAAATTGCATTTTACTTCAACATAACGGTTATTCATAAATGTGCCAATACTTTTGTGGTACTATCTCTCTGTCCAAATTTGCAATTTTGATCTCATCATTTTTGGAATGTTCTAAAGTTGTAAGCAGCAACATAATCCTTTGTCGAAATATTGTAAAAATGGAGCCAGCAAGACATTCTCTAACTTTAATCTCAATATTCACAAAGCACACCAATTTTATACTAAATCTTGGCAATGTAATATTTAAGGATTTAATCCATGCATTTAGCTATACACACACATAGATAGATAGATAGATAGATAGATAGATAGATAATTATAGATATAGATATAGTTGTAGACATAGATATAGATATATACCACCTGTTTTATTCCCAGGAAAAGTCAGGACTCACTACTAGTGCTTCATGTTTGTGATGCCACATAATTAGTTTGTCTTCAATAACTGGAAAAGGTAAATTTAAATTCAAAGCATGTCGTGTGAAACGAATAAAGTTTTTGATGTGTTTGATTTACAAATGAATGCTTTTACGGCCTTAAGAATGATTATTCATAAAAAAATCTCGCAAATAGTTTGTTTTCTAAGCGGCCTAAATTTAATGAAAGGAAACTCAAGTTTCTTTGTCTTTCTCATTTTAAACCTAATTTCAGTTTAATACTTTAAAGACACTCCATCCCTCTTTGAATGAACAAGAAAAGATGCCTTCATGTCCCTTTAGATAAACAGTGTTGAAATAAGTCATAAACTCTCTCCTGTTTTTCTTCTGAAAATGCCTGTAATTTGTGTATTAAGAAAATCAGTACTTACAGGATGTGCATCAAAGAACTCAAAAGTTAATGAGTTGAATATCTTCCAAGTTCTTCAATATTCTTTTGTTTCCCAAAGAAAGGATAATGTTTGAGACATCTGGTCTGGAAGTAATTCTTCATTGGTTTTCTGACAGAATTTTTCTCCTCACAGGAAGTGCAGATATTTCCCTGTCTACCAGAATGCAAGAAGGTAAGCATGTTCCCAATGTCCTTTGAAAAGAACACTTCAAATGGTTCCCATCATATTATGTATAGCATTCTCAGTATGCAAAACACTGTGGGGGAGATTCAATGGGATGGAGTTCAGAATTGAGACATTCTGATAATTGTACAGTGGAATTTTGAATTCGTACTATTGAGACATAAGATTGCAAGTAAATGCCTTGGCCTCAATGCACCTTCCCTGTCAACAGAGGACAGCGTGAATATTGCAAAACAGTAACCGCAAAAAGTCCTTCGATTAATGGAAAAATGTTTCCCAAATTAGGCCTAAGAATTCACAAATGGGAACTGAAATGAATTTGCTTATTATTTCTATGATAATATCAAAAGGCATAGTTATCATTTTTGTCATCACAGAAGGGAATTTGAAATTAATGCATAAGTTGTAATTGGAAGAGAAGGGAAAGAATTACATTTTCTCAAAAATATACCAGATTTGCTTAGATATTTTTCTTTGCAGGTGAATCTCTGGATCCTGAAAGGTTACTGCAATGCCCCTATGATAAGAGTCACAAGATCAGGGCCTGCAGATTCCCGTACCATCTGGTGAAATGCAGAAAGGTAGGGTTGCATTTCAAAATGAGGAGTTTGTCATACTTTACTATAAACATGAATTTGAAGCTTGATATTTGACTAAATGTGCTAAATATGTGTCAATGAAATAATAGACTACCTGGGTAGATGTAGTATACACATATTTGTATTTGCTCTTGTAATCTGATCTTTGTGTAGTGCAGATAAGAAATAGCAGTGCAACTTGTTTACAGAACTCTAGGATGAGTAGAACATTGCAAGATGTTTTCTGTAGGACAGTCATTTCAGTCTGAGTGTAGCGACTTTATACTTGTTTCCTTGTTCACACTTAACTACTCTAAATCAGCAATTTAGTAAAGTTTCTAAAAATTAAGACAGATGCATTGCCTAATGGCAGGACATAATTCCTGAACCATGTTACTTTTTAGTAAACCTAGTGAACCTGAATTGATGATAACGAAGATGTGTCTTGCCTGTTTTGTATATTTTGGTGTATTTTTGTAATGATACCACGACAGTTATTTTCACATAGAACAAGAAATCTTTCAAATGCTCATATAGTTATCTATCCCAATTCAATTTTTTGTGTTAAAAAACATTGCTCTGGGCAGAAAACAATCTTCCCTTTGTTATGCTTTTCAAAGGATGCTCACTGATTATATATACACGTGTGCACAGAAAGACACATACATATGCATATTCATGCTCATATGTTTTCAAATATTCTTATATCTAAATGCGAATATATACAAATTAAACTGTACATGCACATGGTATCACACACATGCACCAAGACACACAATGAGGGCATTTCCAATTGTGTTTTTGATCAATGTGTCTTACCCATTCATGTAGCATATATTTATAAATGCCTTTTTACTGAATAAGATGTCATGATTCTGAATGTTTTAGATGCCAAAGTTATGTTTTAAGTATCCAGCATTTTGCTGCTGTGTCAGACCTCCAATCTTGTCATGACGAGTTTAAATCAAAGTACTTTTATGCGAAGAGAGTATGAGATATAGAGTCTGAGAGAATCTTATCCACACCAGCCCCTAAAAATTGTAAGAAACAGATTGAAGAAGAGTCGAGGTTGTACTAGCCCATCCTCTTGTGCTAGACTGGTGTTAGTACAGCACACAAGCCCAAGGTAAAACCACAAGTCAAGCATAAAAACAGCAACCCTTTCCTTATCCCCCAATAATTTGTACTATTTTTATTTTTTACATCCTGGTTCAATAGAATCATCCAGACATTGCTGCCAAATTGGCTACTTGTCCCTTCAATGCTCGGCACTTGGTGCCGCGCGATCAACTCAGTAAACATATAGCAACATGTGAAGACCAAAGTTGCATTGAGGATGATATAGGTAAGCTTGATACACGAAACAGAAATCAGATCTGATTCAGATTCAGTCTGTTACATATTGTGATTCCATTTTCCTTATTTTCCTTCTTGCAGTTACTATGACTTGGTCCCAACCCCAAGAGAAGAAATCTGGAAATACAGGGCATCGCCTTTCTTCTGAGGAAGACTGGGATAAAGGTAAAGAGCTTGATTAAATTTTGAGTTAGTGCTGTAACTGAATGCCAGTTTAGAGATAGATGCAAATAATAGTAAACTCTTTAGCTCAACATGAAATTTAATGTATGCTAACATAGGTAAAGCTATTATGCTCATCCTCATATATGAAGACATGCATTCAGAAATGATTTCTTTAAAGAATATATATAAAACAGGGTTGTCCATCTATAGTTTAGGACTCCTACTTTTCCATGTTTATTATCCACTTAAATCATTGATATATTAGGTCCTTAATGTGGTTATTATTTCATTAATACCTATGTCTTTCCTTGGCCATGTAAATGTTAGAGAAAATGTCATATATACCCTGGAGACAATATCCATTTTTCTGTTTGCCAGAATCCTTGGAAAACCCTAGCCCAACTTTTGTTTGGGGCAGAGGAGAGTCTTCTAGACAAAACAGGTAAGAAAATGACATTATCACTTTGGCAAAGATCTATTTCTTAGAAATAAAGGAAACAATTATGATAGGTGGAAGAGCTGCCTTTTTCTTTTAGGAATAAAAAAATTTCCTCTTTTCAGAGAAATATTCAGATTGCTGTCTGAACGGTGATTGGTGAAAGCATGCATGTGTAAATCTGCAATTACTTCATGATCTTAAAACATTTCTAGGGGCTGGGGATATGGCCTAGTGACAAGAGTGCCTGCCTCGGGTACACAAGGCCCTAGGTTCGATTCCCCAGCACCACACATACAGAAAACGGCCAGAAGCGGCGCTGTGGCTCAAGTGGCAGACTGCTAGCCTTGAGCGGGAAGAAGCCAGGGACAGTGCTCAGGCCCTGATTCCACGGCCCAAGACAGGCAAAAACGAAACAAACAAACAAATAAACAAAAACACATTTCCAAACAAATTCATTGATATCTATGGAAAGTCATACTCAAAATGGTCTCGGAGTACCATTCAATATTGAGAAAATGTTACAGATATGACAGTATGTCAGAGCCACCGTTCACTTTTCAATGACATACGTTTCGATTTAATTTTATTCACAGAAATAACAAATGAGCGGCTGAAATTCCTCTTCATGTAAGTAGCTACTAAAATCATAAGGAGATTAATTTGATTAAATGTAGTAAAAAGCAACTATACAGATACATTGTGTTATTTGGGTTTGTGTGTTATATGCCCTTTGCTCAACAAGAATAGCAATAAATGCATCATGTCTGTTTACAGCCTGTTTTCATTTTTCAATATTTTATTGCAAACCTTCACCAAATATTTGTGAAAAGGCCTCCTTTACATGGATCTGTGATACCTTGAATATTCTGTGTAAAAATCACACCAGATGTTCGCCCACGTATACAGTTTGTAAGGCAAGGATAACTTCCAATTTAGATTTTTGAAAGATCTCTATATGTGATTACAGAGTAAAAGGAAGTGTGTTGTTTCCTGCTGTCACTTTCATATTCAACAAAATAACTTGGGAGACCAGAAGAAAAAGTTTCTGTGGACTCTGTGGATTGATGAGACAACCTGAGAAAATTTAGGAGGCTTATAGTTATATTTTCCTTTTATCCCATACTAAGTCACTTTCCACAAAAATAATGCCTCCTTTTTTCATTTATGGGTTGTATCTCATATAAGATAGAGAATTTTGGATGAAATATTATGACTTGGATCTCAAATCTTAGGATAATCATTTCTCATATAGTCCACAATATTTACTATTTTTGTTATAAGACTTGGGCACATTTCATATTTTGTGTCCCTGTCATGTGACACTGATTATACTTGCATAGGTGAGACATAAACAAACTGTTCTATTACTTAGATGAAACTTATTATGTTACCTAAACTAAGGTTAGAAGAAATGTACCTGTTTCATGATCATAATGGATTCTCTGGGTATTAACGTGTTCACCTACCTTCAAGTGATTTGAAACACATAGAGTTTCATACCATAAGTCAACAGCAGTTGCCCATTGGTCCATTTCTGCGTATATGGAAGTTGAAAAAAGCAAGAAATTCTTTCAGAATAATAGGCAGTTGTTCAGTTTTGCATATCTGTACAACAACTATGTAATTTTCTATTGTTCTTAGGCAGAATCAGAAATGTATATTACCACACCTTCCACCATAATGCAAAATCTTTTTTCTATTTTCCTTTGCAGAAATAATCCGGAGGCCTACTATTTGAGGACTACATATTTTTCCTTATCTTGCTAATGACATGAAATAATAAATATTACTTTCGGCACGTTGAATGCGTTTTCATTTCCACTAGCTTTTAAAACTTACTAATTTGGTTAGCTTGTATATTGTTTGTAATGAACGCTGACATCAATGTTAGGGTGAAATCCTTTACTGAAATATACCTTTTCAATTTCTCCAAGAAGCATATTTAGATTTTACGAGAAGAACGATGATCATGAAATGAAAATCTGGATACATAAACATCTATAAAATTCTTCTATATCTTTTTTCAGTTAGATTTGAATGTGAAAAACGCTTTTTTGTCAATGATCTCCCCCTTGCATTAAAAATATTATTACAATTACCTCTTTTAGTAGAGAATTTAAATTTATATGGTCCACCATATGGGTGAGCCACAAAACTACTGCTTGATTGTGTGTGTGCGTGTGTGTGTGTGTGTGTGTGTGTGTGTGTGTGTGTGTGTCTTTGTTGGTACTATTTAATTTATAATTTGTAATTAAATTTTATTGACAAGGTGATGCAAATGAGTTACCATTACATAATAAAGCATTGAGTACATTTCTTGTCATTTTAGTTACAACCTCCCCCATTTTTCAGTATCTTTCAAAGGTCAGATATCCGTATATACAAGATCCAGTGTTCCAAACTCATATCCAGTCACCACAGGAGGACTCCACCGGTTTTTCACGTAGTATATTAAACATAAGGACAATGATAAAATCCTCCTGTTCCCATGTCTTGCAGATATGATGTGACATCACTGGCAAAATCATATAGAAATATTATTTGAGAAGAAGTTTTATACTTTACAGACAACAAGTCTATGCCCCACCCAAGTGATAAAATATTTAAAATAACTCATGCGCCCTAGACGATTTATATGGCCATTGATAGCAGGCATTGTACCCTTTATTTTCTTAGTTGCCTCTGCTGCACCAGCTACTGTGTGTTTGACACAAAGTGTGCAAACGTCTCACTATGTTAATCAGCTTGCTCATAACAGTATGCAAGCCCTGCACGTGCAATCATTGAAATCATTCATTTTTACCACCGGGTTTTCAATGTTCAGCAGAAAAGAAGTTATCAAAGAAAGTCCTCCATTGGCTTGTCCAATAGAATGGGCCCGTCTCCAACCTACTCCTTGGAAGTTCATGAATGGTCTTAGTACGAGCTAGCCATATTCCACTATGAATGGGAGCACCCTACTACTGACCAACCACGTAGACTGACTAAGAAGCACCTTTGTCACTTTAAATCTCACTCCTAAGGATAGGCTCACAGGCCATGCTATATTCTTATTTATTTATTCATTTTTTGGTTTTTAACCATTAGTTAAAGAGATTTTATAAATATTGTGTCACCTTCAACTAAAGTGTTATGTAGACACCATACTTAAAATCATTCCAAGGTTCCAAAGAGGCCCGAATTTCCTTTTCCTTTACAAGGGTTCCTATATGTGCAGTGGGATAAGATGTTGATTTTATGAAAACAATTTAGAGGTCATAATAATTTCTGGTGAGAAAAATATTGAGCTACAATGCAAAATGAAGTCTCAAGGGAAGAGATGGTTCCATGATTGGTTTAAGTGGTCTCTGTACCTAAATATACACATTTTGGGTACTGCTGATCCCCTTGCTATTTTATTGTTGGGACATACAATATACATTATATTACATAATAGCTCGGTTAAACTCCTCTTGGTCAGCCAAATTTGTAGACACTGAATCCCCCAAAATTAGTGGAAGAAAAGTGTCAATAATTTGATTCCTGTATAAACACTAGTAAAGAGAAATGTTATGCTGAAATCAAGAGCCAGAGGATAAAAATACAAATGTCTCCAAATCAAAATTTACAAAACCATTTGTGTAAACCAATTCTAAAACTTATCAGGGGGAAAGATACGAGGGAGTTGGAAGTGTGGGGTGATGGAGGAGGTAACATGATGAACTAGAAATATACTTACAGACTTACATATGAACCTCTATCCTTTGGTACATCACTCTGAAAATAAAGGAAAAAATAAAACAAACTAAAAAAAAGAGGAAGTAATGTGGTATGAAATAGTTTATGGTCCTAATCTGAATCCTTTAGAAATAATGCCAAATGGTATCTCTGTACAAGGGAATCCTACACAATGATTAGAAAACATTTGGAAAAAGGTACTCATTGGGACAAAAGCCTGGAACATAGAATGGAGCATTGGCTGGCTGATATTTGTATGTTAGAAATAAGTAACAGACATGATAAAGAAAGCAGGACTCAGGTACCAATGCACAGGGAGACAAGGAACGTGCTTGAGAGAAAGGTATCGAAAAGTGACACACAAACACTAATGTTTATGTACATAAATTCAAATGGATATCTATATATTACCCAATCTGCTAGGAATTGTTTTATAGTTAATATTACTAGAGGCTACAAGCTTTAGAGATGAGATTGACAATAGACATTAAGGATATAATTTTTTGTTTTGGAAAAAATAATGAAAAAGGAAGTTGTTTGTGCAAGAGGACAATGTGAAGGAAAGAGGCAGAAAAATGAGCAAGGAAATAACAGCTGTGAGAAGAAATTTATGCATATTTTTCTCTCACCTCAATGCTCCCTCAAAATTTCCTTGATTCCTTGTTAAAAATTTCTTCATCTATCCTTTGTATACATTATTGGTAAAATGAAATTGTGGTTAGCGAGTAACTTAAACTCCTATTACCCTAGCAAAAGCACCATAACTGGAAGTAAATATTATCAGTTGATTCTGGAGAATTTTGAAGCTCTCTTTCTAATTCTGATTTTTAGATAGAGATAAAGTGCCAAATTTGGTATACAACATCGAAGTTTTGAAACAATTGGAACATTTCAACACTAGTGATACAGAATCATGTCAATATTCACATAAATTTCAGATAATAAGAGATGCCATATTATTTGATTAAATCTTTTTTTTCAAACCTACTGATAATCAAGACACAAATGCCCTTGGTCAAACAGGGCTGGTAGTTAACAAATTCTTCTGTTTTCTCTTTTAAAATAGCAAAATCAATTTATAAGACACATATTTGAAATCAAGTTCAAAGACATGAACAAGATATACACAGCTAATAAGGGAGAAAAGAACATGAATCATACTAGAAAATGGAGAGCATAGTCCCAGTTCTCTGATTTAGTATGAACCACATAATCATAACTGAGCCTACTTTCCCTGATCTTTTTGTAAAAGTAATGTTTCATGAATGGTCACCACTGAGGAAAAGCGGTCATAATAATGTAGGTACAAAGTTTTGCGAAAATAGTTAAACTTTCAGAACTAGAATGGTCAACATATTCCTTGATAGGTTCCTGTGAACACTTTGCGTAAAAGTGGATGCTTTTCCAAAGACTGGATCATGGGCAGAACAGAAATGTATAGGAAGAAGGAATTCAGGATCCCAAACTCGCCTATTAGAAAAGTGTGTGAAAACGACTCTCAGGATTCCATTACTGAAACCTCGCTTATTTCTACAAAATCATACATAAACAATGGACAGGAAGAACAAACAGGACTCCCACTTCCGGGTAGAAGGCAGCATTGAGCACTTCCGGTGTCAAATGCGGAAGTGCTTGTGAATGACGTGAGATCATAACCCGGAAGTGACCAATATTAGCCACGTCACAATACTAGTGACCCCACACGGGGGAGACAGGAGTTAAAAGTAACTGTTACTACGGAAAGGTCTACGGTGGACCAGGTTACTTCGTTGAGCGGAGAGCCTTCTTCACTAATTTGGTAAGTACAGTTCTCCTTCAGAGACATCTAACAATCATTTCCCTCGTTTCCTTTCTTCAGTCATCAGTCCCCAACTCGTGTGGACTAACTTTTCACTCTTTGATATACACTGTGACATTTCTGGCTACAAAGGTTCTTTGTAATTCCTTTACCGGAAGTCCCATGAGGTAGTCCCTGCTTATTTTACAAAATACCAAGTATTATCCAACATATCACATAATCAAAAATGTTATGTCCCTGGAATTGAGAATGTAGCAATTTCCAATGTGTCCGTCTTCAAATTTACTACCATTACTCTCACTTTTATTTAGCTCTAACAATGATATTTCTATGGGGTTGTACACTTGTTTCATGCCCACAACAAATTTAATGCTGGAATTTACTAATATTTGAAACAGTTATTATCTGTAGCTATGACTCTCAGTATTGCCCAATGTTCCCTCAATTTATAGGTCATGTTCTGTTATATATAATTACCTATAGATCCCTTGAGCCATAGTTCAAGTAAGAATACAGGAATATCTAGAAATTATTGTCTGAATTTATATGAGTTCAAACGGGTATTTACCTGTTTGAGACCTGCAAAAGTTGGAAAATTTTGAACTATATAGTATAGATATCTACCAGTTAGAAAACATTTTCACAAATATGTTGAACACTTGTCATGAATGAAGTCCCTTGAATGTTGGTCTATGACAAAGAAATTAATGATAAAGATTAATATACTTTGTTGACTTCAGTCCTACTGTTACAATTTTGAGATTTCTCCTTATTCCTTTCAAATACAATTGTTGCCTGATTATTTGCCTGCGATTAAACAGGTGATATACAGCTGGATGAAAATTCATGAGTTTTACCACTAGAATACCTTCTTTCATAGTGTATCTTAGGTTTGCTAATTCAGTCTCAGTGGATGTCATTTTAATCAACAAGACAGGTAATTCATTATTGTCCATGTCCTATTTTTTAATACAGAGCAATTTCCTGTCCCTTGAAAATTTTTTAACACCACCTGAAACATTTCCACAATTTATAATAATATGCACAATACAAATGGAGTTCTCTAAGTCCTTTCGATGAATAAATTTTGTTTTTTGCTGTCGAGTATGATTTTGGCTCATAATATGTTGGAGATAAGTCTAGGCCCTTTTCAACAGTTAAAAAGGATGGGGAAGATTTACATTGGTTTGTTGCATAATTCCTTTGAATTGGTGCTTTCTTAGAAACCCATATGTAAATGTGGCAGGTATGTGAGTCACTGAAAGGGAATCATCTTTCTCAAGTCAGTGTGTATTGAAGACTTGAAATTTGTCAAGGAATTCCTGATGCTGAGTAAATTGGATACACTATTGGAAATAAGATCTTCCTAGCAATCTATTAAAAATGTTTTACCATTGATTTCGTGAGAACATGATTTATTTGTGAGAAATTTATTCATGTCTACCCGAGAAAGTAAGACACACACTGGTGATAGTTGTTTTTCTGAAAGCGCAAAAAACAAAAAGTCAAAAAACCTTCATTCATATTTGACAATATTAAGAAATACCAGTAGGTATTATAAGCCACTTATTACCCTGTCACTCTAATTAGATTCATGTAGTTTCTCAGGTGTCTTCTCTTAATGTTTAACCTTAGAAAGTATAACGTTCCTTTGGAATGAGTTACATGCAATGAATTGATTGTTGGCAGCAATTATTATGCTGGGAAAATCAATTATCTATATTCTGCAGTGTATTAATATAAGATAGTTGAACAAACTATGGAAGCAAAACATATCCCTTTTTGACTTATTCACAGCATAGGAGGAATAAATTGCAATGTGATTAAAAAGCACAGCGAGAAGATGGGACTTTCTCTTCTGGATTTTGGCCAGTAATTATAATACTGTCATATACTGGCGCTAGAGGACATGAAATGATACCCTAAATCCAAAATGAGTTTGATTGTCCATTCCTTCTAGTTGTGCTCCCATATATAGGAGACACCAGATCAAAGTAATCCCGGCAAAGTGAACACCTCATTACAAGGGCTCTTTGCTCCTGGAGGAAGGGATGCACCTCACCTTTAGTAGAATGCTTTATGTATAAGAAAATTGCATTCCCCGTTTTCTTTTTAGGCTTAAGCAGAAACTGTTTATGTAAATTGCATTTTACTTCAACATAACGGTTATTCATAAATGTGCCAATACTTTTGTGGTACTATCTCTCTGTCCAAATTTGCAATTTTGATCTCATCATTTTTGGAATGTTCTAAAGTTGTAAGCAGCAACATAATCCTTTGTCGAAATATTGTAAAAATGGAGCCAGCAAGACATTCTCTAACTTTAATCTCAATATTCACAAAGCACACCAATTTTATACTAAATCTTGGCAATGTAATATTTAAGGATTTAATCCATGCATTTAGCTATACACACACATAGATAGATAGATAGATAGATAGATAGATAGATAGATATAGATATAGATATAGTTGTAGACATAGATATAGATATATACCACCTGTTTTATTCCCAGGAAAAGTCAGGACTCACTACTAGTGCTTCATGTTTGTGATGCCACATAATTAGTTTGTCTTCAATAACTGGAAAAGGTAAATTTAAATTCAAAGCATGTCGTGTGAAATGAATAAAGTTTTTGATGTGTTTGATTTACAAATGAATGCTTTTACGGCCTTAAGAATGATTATTCATAAAAAAATCTCGCAAATAGTTTGTTTTCTAAGCGGCCTAAATTTAATGAAAGGAAACTCAAGTTTCTTTGTCTTTCTCATTTTAAACCTAATTTCAGTTTAATACTTTAAAGACACTCCATCCCTCTTTGAATGAACAAGAAAAGATGCCTTCATGTCCCTTTAGATAAACAGTGTTGAAATAAGTCATAAACTCTCTCCTGTTTTTCTTCTGAAAATGCCTGTAATTTGTGTATTAAGAAAATCAGTACTTACAGGATGTGCATCAAAGAACTCAAAAGTTAATGAGTTGAATATCTTCCAAGTTCTTCAATATTCTTTTGTTTCCCAAAGAAAGGATAATGTTTGAGACATCTGGTCTGGAAGTAATTCTTCATTGGTTTTCTGACAGAATTTTTCTCCTCACAGGAAGTGCAGATATTTCCCTGTCTACCAGAATGCAAGAAGGTAAGCATGTTCCCAATGTCCTTTGAAAAGAACACTTCAAATGGTTCCCATCATATTATGTATAGCATTCTCAGTATGCAAAACACTGTGGGGGAGATTCAATGGGATGGAGTTCAGAATTGAGACATTCTGATAATTGTACAGTGGAATTTTGAATTCGTACTATTGAGACATAAGATTGCAAGTAAATGCCTTGGCCTCAATGCACCTTCCCTGTCAACAGAGGACAGCGTGAATATTGCAAAACAGTAACCGCAAAAAGTCCTTCGATTAATGGAAAAATGTTTCCCAAATTAGGCCTAAGAATTCACAAATGGGAACTGAAATGAATTTGCTTATTATTTCTATGATAATATCAAAAGGCATAGTTATCATTTTTGTCATCACAGAAGGGAATTTGAAATTAATGCATAAGTTGTAATTGGAAGAGAAGGGAAAGAATTACATTTTCTCAAAAATATACCAGATTTGCTTAGATATTTTTCTTTGCAGGTGAATCTCTGGATCCTGAAAGGTTACTGCAATGCCCCTATGATAAGAGTCACAAGATCAGGGCCTGCAGATTCCCGTACCATCTGGTGAAATGCAGAAAGGTAGGGTTGCATTTCAAAATGAGGAGTTTGTCATACTTTACTATAAACATGAATTTGAAGCTTGATATTTGACTAAATGTGCTAAATATGTGTCAATGAAATAATAGACTACCTGGGTAGATGTAGTATACACATATTTGTATTTGCTCTTGTAATCTGATCTTTGTGTAGTGCAGATAAGAAATAGCAGTGCAACTTGTTTACAGAACTCTAGGATGAGTAGAACATTGCAAGATGTTTTCTGTAGGACAGTCATTTCAGTCTGAGTGTAGCGACTTTATACTTGTTTCCTTGTTCACACTTAACTACTCTAAATCAGCAATTTAGTAAAGTTTCTAAAAATTAAGACAGATGCATTGCCTAATGGCAGGACATAATTCCTGAACCATGTTACTTTTCAGTAAACCTAGTGAACCTGAATTGATGATAACGAAGATGTGTCTTGCCTGTTTTGTATATTTTGGTGTATTTTTTGTAATGATACCACGACAGTTATTTTCACATAGAACAAGAAATCTTTCAAATGCTCATATAGTTATCTATCCCAATTCAATTTTTTGTGTTAAAAAACATTGCTCTGGGCAGAAAACAATCTTCCCTTTGTTATGCTTTTCAAAGGATGCTCACTGATTATATATACACGTGTGCACAGAAAGACACATACATATGCATATTCATGCTCATATGTTTTCAAATATTCTTATATCTAAATGCGAATATATACAAATTAAACTGTACATGCACATGGTATCACACACATGCACCAAGACACACAATGAGGGCATTTCCAATTGTGTTTTTGATCAATGTGTCTTACCCATTCATGTAGCATATATTTATAAATGCCTTTTTACTGAATAAGATGTCATGATTCTGAATGTTTTTAGATGCCAAAGTTATGTTTTAAGTATCCAGCATTTTGCTGCTGTGTCAGACCTCCAATCTTGTCATGACGAGTTTAAATCAAAGTACTTTTATGCGAAGAGAGTATGAGATATAGAGTCTGAGAGAATCTTATCCACCTCCAGCCCCTAAAAATTGTAAGAAACAGATTGAAGAAGAGTCGAGGTTGTACTAGCCCATCCTCTTGTGCTAGACTGGTGTTAGTACAGCACACAAGCCCAAGGTAAAACCACAAGTCAAGCATAAAAACAGCAACCCTTTCCTTATCCCCCAATAATTTGTACTATTTTTATTTTTTACATCCTGGTTCAATAGAATCATCCAGACATTGCTGCCAAATTGGCTACTTGTCCCTTCAATGCTCGGCACTTGGTGCCGCGCGATCAACTCAGTAAACATATAGCAACATGTGAAGACCAAAGTTGCATTGAGGATGATATAGGTAAGCTTGATACACGAAACAGAAATCAGATCTGATTCAGATTCAGTCTGTTACATATTGTGATTCCATTTTCCTTATTTTCCTTCTTGCAGTTACTATGACTTGGTCCCAACCCCAAGAGAAGAAATCTGGAAATACAGGGCATCGCCTTTCTTCTGAGGAAGACTGGGATAAAGGTAAAGAGCTTGATTAAATTTTGAGTTAGTGCTGTAACTGAATGCCAGTTTAGAGATAGATGCAAATAATAGTAAACTCTTTAGCTCAACATGAAATTTAATGTATGCTAACATAGGTAAAGCTATTATGCTCATCCTCATATATGAAGACATGCATTCAGAAATGATTTCTTTAAAGAATATATATAAAACAGGGTTGTCCATCTATAGTTTAGGACTCTTACTTTTCCATGTTTATTATCCACTTAAATCATTGATATATTAGGTCCTTAAGGTGGTTATTATTTCATTAATACCTATGTCTTTCCTTGGCCATGTAAATGTTAGAGAAAATGTCATATATACCCTGGAGACAATATCCATTTTTCTGTTTGCCAGAATCCTTGGAAAACCCTAGCCCAACTTTTGTTTGGGGCAGAGGAGAGTCTTCTAGCCAAAACAGGTAAGAAAATGACATTATCACTTTGGCAAAGATCTATTTCTTAGAAATAAAGGAAACAATTATGATAGGTGGAAGAGCTGCCTTTTTCTTTTAGGAATAAAAAAATTTCCTCTTTTCAGAGAAATATTCAGATTGCTGTCTGAACGGTGATTGGTGAAAGCATGCATGTGTAAATCTGCAATTACTTCATGATCTTAAAACATTTCTAGGGGCTGGGGATATGGCCTAGTGACAAGAGTGCCTGCCTCGGGTACACAAGGCCCTAGGTTCGATTCCCCAGCACCACACATACAGAAAACGGCCAGAAGCGGCGCTGTGGCTCAAGTGGCAGACTGCTAGCCTTGAGCGGGAAGAAGCCAGGGACAGTGCTCAGGCCCTGATTCCACGGCCCAAGACAGGCAAAAACGAAACAAACAAACAAATAAACAAAAACACATTTCCAAACAAATTCATTGATATCTATGGAAAGTCATACTCAAAATGGTCTCGGAGTACCATTCAATATTGAGAAAATGTTACAGATATGACAGTATGTCAGAGCCACCGTTCACTTTTCAATGACATACGTTTCGATTTAATTTTATTCACAGAAATAACAAATGAGCGGCTGAAATTCCTCTTCATGTAAGTAGCTACTAAAATCATAAGGAGATTAATTTGATTAAATGTAGTAAAAAGCAACTATACAGATACATTGTGTTATTTGGGTTTGTGTGTTATATGCCCTTTGCTCAACAAGAATAGCAATAAATGCATCATGTCTGTTTACAGCCTGTTTTCATTTTTCAATATTTTATTGCAAACCTTCACCAAATATTTGTGAAAAGGCCTCCTTTACATGGATCTGTGATACCTTGAATATTCTGTGTAAAAATCACACCAGATGTTCGCCCACGTATACAGTTTGTAAGGCAAGGATAACTTCCAATTTAGATTTTTGAAAGATCTCTATATGTGATTACAGAGTAAAAGGAAGTGTGTTGTTTCCTGCTGTCACTTTCATATTCAACAAAATAACTTGGGAGACCAGAAGAAAAAGTTTCTGTGGACTCTGTGGATTGATGAGACAACCTGAGAAAATTTAGGAGGCGTATAGTTATATTTTCCTTTTATCCCATACTAAGTCACTTTCCACAAAAATAATGCCTCCTTTTTTCATTTATGGGTTGTATCTCATATAAGATAGAGAATTTTGGATGAAATATTATGACTTGGATCTCAAATCTTAGGATAATCATTTCTCATATAGTCCACAATATTTACTATTTTTGTTATAAGACTTGGGCACATTTCATATTTTGTGTCCCTGTCATGTGACACTGATTATACTTGCATAGGTGAGACATAAACAAACTGTTCTATTACTTAGATGAAACTTATTATGTTACCTAAACTAAGGTTAGAAGAAATGTACCTGTTTCATGATCATAATGGATTCTCTGGGTATTAACGTGTTCACCTACCTTCAAGTGATTTGAAACACATAGAGTTTCATACCATAAGTCAACAGCAGTTGCCCATTGGTCCATTTCTGCGTATATGGAAGTTGAAAAAAGCAAGAAATTCTTTCAGAATAATAGGCAGTTGTTCAGTTTTGCATATCTGTACAACAACTATGTAATTTTCTATTGTTCTTAGGCAGAATCAGAAATGTATATTACCACACCTTCCACCATAATGCAAAATCTTTTTTCTATTTTCCTTTGCAGAAATAATCCGGAGGCCTACTATTTGAGGACTACATATTTTTCCTTATCTTGCTAATGACATGAAATAATAAATATTACTTTCGGCACGTTGAATGCGTTTTCATTTCCACTAGCTTTTAAAACTTACTAATTTGGTTAGCTTGTATATTGTTTGTAATGAACGCTGACATCAATGTTAGGGTGAAATCCTTTACTGAAATATACCTTTTCAATTTCTCCAAGAAGCATATTTAGATTTTACGAGAAGAACGATGATCATGAAATGAAAATCTGGATACATAAACATCTATAAAATTCTTCTATATCTTTTTTCAGTTAGATTTGAATGTGAAAAACGCTTTTTTGTCAATGATCTCCCCCTTGCATTAAAAATATTATTACAATTACCTCTTTTAGTAGAGAATTTAAATTTATATGGTCCACCATATGGGTGAGCCACAAAACTACTGCTTGATTGTGTGTGTGCGTGTGTGTGTGTGTGTGTGTGTGTGTGTCTTTGTTGGTACTATTTAATTTATAATTTGTAATTAAATTTTATTGACAAGGTGATGCAAATGAGTTACCATTACATAATAAAGCATTGAGTACATTTCTTGTCATTTTAGTTACAACCTCCCCCATTTTTCAGTATCTTTCAAAGGTCAGATATCCGTATATACAAGATCCAGTGTTCCAAACTCATATCCAGTCACCACAGGAGGACTCCACCGGTTTTTCACGTAGTATATTAAACATAAGGACAATGATAAAATCCTCCTGTTCCCATGTCTTGCAGATATGATGTGACATCACTGGCAAAATCATATAGAAATATTATTTGAGAAGAAGTTTTATACTTTACAGACAACAAGTCTATGCCCCACCCAAGTGATAAAATATTTAAAATAACTCATGCGCCCTAGACGATTTATATGGCCATTGATAGCAGGCATTGTACCCTTTATTTTCTTAGTTGCCTCTGCTGCACCAGCTACTGTGTGTTTGACACAAAGTGTGCAAATGTCTCACTATGTTAATCAGCTTGCTCATAACAGTATGCAAGCCCTGCACGTGCAATCATTGAAATCATTCATTTTTACCACCGGGTTTTCAATGTTCAGCAGAAAAGAAGTTATCAAAGAAAGTCCTCCATTGGCTTGTCCAATAGAATGGGCCCGTCTCCAACCTACTCCTTGGAAGTTCATGAATGGTCTTAGTACGAGCTAGCCATATTCCACTATGAATGGGAGCACCCTACTACTGACCAACCACGTAGACTGACTAAGAAGCACCTTTGTCACTTTAAATCTCACTCCTAAGGATAGGCTCACAGGCCATGCTATATTCTTATTTATTTATTCATTTTTTGGTTTTTAACCATTAGTTAAAGAGATTTTATAAATATTGTGTCACCTTCAACTAAAGTGTTATGTAGACACCATACTTAAAATCATTCCAAGGTTCCAAAGAGGCCCGAATTTCCTTTTCCTTTACAAGGGTTCCTATATGTGCAGTGGGATAAGATGTTGATTTTATGAAAACAATTTAGAGGTCATAATAATTTCTGGTGAGAAAAATATTGAGCTACAATGCAAAATGAAGTCTCAAGGGAAGAGATGGTTCCATGATTGGTTTAAGTGGTCTCTGTACCTAAATATACACATTTTGGGTACTGCTGATCCCCTTGCTATTTTATTGTTGGGACATACAATATACATTATATTACATAATAGCTCGGTTAAACTCCTCTTGGTCAGCCAAATTTGTAGACACTGAATCCCCCAAAATTAGTGGAAGAAAAGTGTCAATAATTTGATTCCTGTATAAACACTAGTAAAGAGAAATGTTATGCTGAAATCAAGAGCCAGAGGATAAAAATACAAATGTCTCCAAATCAAAATTTACAAAACCATTTGTGTAAACCAATTCTAAAACTTATCAGGGGGAAAGATACGAGGGAGTTGGAAGTGTGGGGTGATGGAGGAGGTAACATGATGAACTAGAAATATACTTACAGACTTACATATGAACCTCTATCCTTTGGTACATCACTCTGAAAATAAAGGAAAAAATAAAACAAACTAAAAAAAAGAGGAAGTAATGTGGTATGAAATAGTTTATGGTCCTAATCTGAATCCTTTAGAAATAATGCCAAATGGTATCTCTGTACAAGGGAATCCTACACAATGATTAGAAAACATTTGGAAAAAGGTACTCATTGGGACAAAAGCCTGGAACATAGAATGGAGCATTGGCTGGCTGATATTTGTATGTTAGAAATAAGTAACAGACATGATAAAGAAAGCAGGACTCAGGTACCAATGCACAGGGAGACAAGGAACGTGCTTGAGAGAAAGGTATCGAAAAGTGACACACAAACACTAATGTTTATGTACATAAATTCAAATGGATATCTATATATTACCCAATCTGCTAGGAATTGTTTTATAGTTAATATTACTAGAGGCTACAAGCTTTAGAGATGAGATTGACAATAGACATTAAGGATATAATTTTTTGTTTTGGAAAAAATAATGAAAAAGGAAGTTGTTTGTGCAAGAGGACAATGTGAAGGAAAGAGGCAGAAAAATGAGCAAGGAAATAACAGCTGTGAGAAGAAATTTATGCATATTTTTCTCTCACCTCAATGCTCCCTCAAAATTTCCTTGATTCCTTGTTAAAAATTTCTTCATCTATCCTTTGTATACATTATTGGTAAAATGAAATTGTGGTTAGCGAGTAACTTAAACTCCTATTACCCTAGCAAAAGCACCATAACTGGAAGTAAATATTATCAGTTGATTCTGGAGAATTTTGAAGCTCTCTTTCTAATTCTGATTTTTAGATAGAGATAAAGTGCCAAATTTGGTATACAACATCGAAGTTTTGAAACAATTGGAACATTTCAACACTAGTGATACAGAATCATGTCAATATTCACATAAATTTCAGATAATAAGAGATGCCATATTATTTGATTAAATCTTTTTTTTCAAACCTACTGATAATCAAGACACAAATGCCCTTGGTCAAACAGGGCTGGTAGTTAACAAATTCTTCTGTTTTCTCTTTTAAAATAGCAAAATCAATTTATAAGACACATATTTGAAATCAAGTTCAAAGACATGAACAAGATATTCACAGCTAATAAGGGAGAAAAGAACATGAATCATACTAGAAAATGGAGAGCATAGTCCCAGTTCTCTGATTTAGTATGAACCACATAATCATAACTGAGCCTACTTTCCCTGATCTTTTTGTAAAAGTAATGTTTCATGAATGGTCACCACTGAGGAAAAGCGGTCATAATAATGTAGGTACAAAGTTTTGCGAAAATAGTTAAACTTTCAGAACTAGAATGGTCAACATATTCCTTGATAGGTTCCTGTGAACACTTTGCGTAAAAGTGGATGCTTTTCCAAAGACTGGATCATGGGCAGAACAGAAATGTATAGGAAGAAGGAATTCAGGATCCCAAACTCGCCTATTAGAAAAGTGTGTGAAAACGACTCTCAGGATTCCATTACTGAAACCTCGCTTATTTCTACAAAATCATACATAAACAATGGACAGGAAGAACAAACAGGACTCCCACTTCCGGGTAGAAGGCAGCATTGAGCACTTCCGGTGTCAAATGCGGAAGTGCTTGTGAATGACGTGAGATCATAACCCGGAAGTGACCAATATTAGCCACGTCACAATACTAGTGACCCCACACGGGGGAGACAGGAGTTAAAAGTAACTGTTACTACGGAAAGGTCTACGGTGGACCAGGTTACTTCGTTGAGCGGAGAGCCTTCTTCACTAATTTGGTAAGTACAGTTCTCCTTCAGAGACATCTAACAATCATTTCCCTCGTTTCCTTTCTTCAGTCATCAGTCCCCAACTCGTGTGGACTAACTTTTCACTCTTTGATATACACTGTGACATTTCTGGCTACAAAGGTTCTTTGTAATTCCTTTACCGGAAGTCCCATGAGGTAGTCCCTGCTTATTTTACAAAATACCAAGTATTATCCAACATATCACATAATCAAAAATGTTATGTCCCTGGAATTGAGAATGTAGCAATTTCCAATGTGTCCGTCTTCAAATTTACTACCATTACTCTCACTTTTATTTAGCTCTAACAATGATATTTCTATGGGGTTGTACACTTGTTTCATGCCCACAACAAATTTAA